>NC_143131.1:53253974-53556028 GCF_059928025.1 Delphinapterus leucas | reverse complement strand
AGGTGAAGTTGTCTGAGGTTAGAAATTTTTTGGTGGGAAAATGTTAAACTATATATTCAGTTTCCTTATGGCTAGTCAGGTTATCTTTCTCTGAATGAACCTTGGTAGTTTGTGACTTTGAAAGTTTGTCTCATCTAGTTTGTCAAATTTATTGACAGAAAATTGTTCATAGTATTCCCCCATTACTAATTGTTCATAGTATTCCCCATTACTATTTTAATGTTTGTAGCAGCGCCCCCTCTCTTATTCCTGATGTTGGTAATTTGTGTTCTTTTTTTCTCCTTTAATTAGTCTGGGTAATTTTATTGATCTTCTCAAAGAATTAGCTTTGGGTTTCTTTGATTTTTCCCTATTTTTCTTTTTGTTTTTCTATTTCATTGATTTAAAACTTTTACCATTATATTTTCTTCAGCTTACCTTTGGTTTTATTTGCTCTTTTTCTAGTTTCTTGTGGTGGAAGCTGAGGTCATTAATTTGAGAGCTTTCTTTTTTCTAATACAGGCTTTTAGTGGTGTAAATTTTTTTCTGAGTACTTCTTTTGCTTTATTACAGAAAATTTAACCTTTTCATTTTCAGACAGTTCATAGTAATTTCTTATTTTCCTGCTGATTGCATCTTTGACCCATGGATTATTTAGAAGTGTGTTTTTAGTATCCAAATATTTGCACATTTTTCCAGGTACCTTTCTATGATTGATTTTTTTTTGAACTTTTTAAAAGTTTTATTGGTACAGTTATTATAGTGAATTGCAATTTATATACTGAACTTTTTCTTTTCTTTTTTTTTAAGTATGGGCTCTGACACTTTTTATTTGTGAAACCTCAGGCAAGTTACCTAGCTCTTTTTGTTTTTCATACATCTTTATTGGAGTATAATTCCTTCACAATGTTGTATTTGTTAGTTTCTGCCTTACAACAAAGTGAATCAGTTGTATGCACACACATATCCTCATATTCCCTCCCTCTTGAGCCTCCCTTCCACCCTCTCTATCCCACCCCTCTAGGTGGTCAAAGAGCACCAAGCTGATCTCCCCGTGCTATGCAGCAGCTTCCCACCAGCCATCCATTTTACATTTGGTAGTGTATGTGTGTCAATGCAACTCTCTCACTACATCCCAGCCTCCCCTTTCCCTCTGTGTCCTCAAGTCCATTCTCAATGTCTGCATCTTTATTCCTGCCCTACCACTAGGTTCATCATTTTTCTAGATTCTATATATATGCGTTAGCATACGGTATTAGTTTTTCTCTTTCTGACTTACTTCACTCTGTGTGACAGACTCTAGGTGCATCCACCTCACTACAAATAACTTGATTATTAATTTAACTTAATTCCATTATTGGATCATATTTAATGTAATATCATTATGGTTGCATTAAAATGTACATATTTGATTTTTCTTTCATATTTGTCCTACATTTTCTCTGTTCCTATTCTCCTCCCTTCCCACTTTCTTGGATTAACTGTGTATTTTTCAAAATAAATGTATTTTATTTACATTATTAGCTTATTAGGTATATCTCTTCATTTTTTTTTCATGGTTGCTCTAGGGTTTATAATATACAATTTTATATTATTACAGATTTAGAATTATAAGAAGCTAATGGAAACGCTTAATATCAGGAGAATGGAACACTAGCTAATGTGTTCTAGAAACAAAAGGATACTAGAAAAAGTTTAGCTTATTGTAATCCCCTATAGCCACACAGTCTTCTTATATGTTCCTCAGATACCTCATACTTCTGCCTCAGGGCCTTTGTACTTAAAATTCCCTTTGCCTAGAACATTCTTTTGCTAGATGGTGACATGACTTATCTTTTGCTGTCTTTCTCTGTTGCTAAACTGTTAGTTAACCTGATCAGAAAGGTCTTTCCATATCATACTACCTACCTAAAAGAGCCTGCTCCTCATTTCTATACTCTCGTTTTGACCTATTTTTACTTTATGGTATTTATCCCTCTCTGGAGTTACAAGTTTGTTTCTTTGGATTCGCCTCTTTGTTCTGTTCATCTTTGCATCCCTGACTCCTTCATCAATGCCTGGTGGTCAACAACTGATCAATAAATATTTGTTGAATGAGTGATATTCATTTGTGTCTGTTTTGTATAGTCTCCTTAGAAAAGAGACCTAATCTGCCTGGTTACTGAAAATTCACCATCAAATTGCCTTTCAGTATGAAATTAGAAATTATTGCTCAAAACCCCTTATATTTTTTAATTTAACAATGAAATATTACAAAGAACTTAGTACCTGCTGTATAATTTCCCTTTCAAAGATTTTTTGCTAGGCTTTTTTTTACTGTTGATTTCTGTATATATATCCTAGTATGTAAATTTCACTCTCATTCAGAAATATCACTATTTACAGGAGTAAAGACTAAGCAATTAATTTTAATTATTTTGTTCTAGTTCCAAAAATTGAGGCATGATCTTGAATTGGCACTATCTACTATTCAGTCAAAGAATGAAAAGTTAAAGGAAGACTTAGAAAGGTATATTTGTATTATAATTACTACTAATCATTGATATATATTGAATTGGCATTAATGTTTTATTTGAATACTGTTTTGTTTTTCCATGTTTAAAGGGAGCAAAAATGGTTGAATGAACAGCAACAGATATTGGAATCTCTTGATGTACTACACAATGATTTGAAACAGCAGGTTGTGACATTTTCTGAATCAAGGTATTGATTTTGTGTTTTAGGTTTTCATAATAGGAAAAATTATTTCCTTTTTTATGTTATATGAAATACATAGATGAAAAGAAGGTAACTTTTACCAGAAATTGTGAGTCTTACCCTGACTTTTGCCAATTGTTAAGTTACCTAATCTTTTATGAATAATTTGACTTTTAGTTTTCCTACATGTTAAATAGAGACTATTTATCTCATAAAGCTAGTTATTTTGAGCAATGAAGTTTGAACAAAGTTTTTGATTAATTTTATGAGTAACCAGTTATATATACTTAAGTATTTTATCAGCAAATTAATTCTCTTAAATTAAAAAAAATCTTTTAGAATCTTTAATGAGCTGAAAACGAAAATGCGTGATATAAAAGAATATAAGGAGAAACTCTTGGTTACCTTGGGTGAATTTCTAGAAGACCATTTTCCTCTGCCTGATAGAAATGTTAAAAAGAAAAAGGTAAGTTTTAGAGAAGACATTCATGTAGATATTCACATATGAAATTGTTTTAGATAGGTTCACAGGTAAATTTTCTGATAAATTTTTATGTTAAATATACACTTCAAAGACATACACAAATAGGTACATGCACAGAAATATTCCATCATCACATTATAATAATGAAAAATTAGAAGCAACCTAGTTATGTAATAAAATAAGATTAAATACATTTTTTTACATTGTATTCATATTGATGGAAAAATGCAGCTTTTAAAAATGTATTGAACACTATCAAAAGAGTTTATGAAATCTCACAAATTATTGATTGTTAGAAGATAAAACACAGATGATTAAATTGTGTGAGTCTAATTTGTACCAAAGAACGTAATAGTGCTTATGCCTGGGGCTAAGATTGTAGGTAAGATTTGTTTTTGTTTTCATTGTTTTTCAAATTTTCTATGATAAACATATGTAACTTTTAAAATCAGAAGGTACCTGTAGTTAAGGTAAGTTATTGACTATTTTAATAACAGTTATGATGGAATAAACCTTTTTCGCAAAAGCAAATATTTCATTGAGTGACAGAAGGTTGGGAACAAGCACTTTAATTCCTTTTTTAAAAATAGTGTAGGTATAAATAAATAGAACTTGTGGAAGTGGAATAGGCATTGAAACTGGGACCAGAACAATCTTTCTAAAAATATACATATTTAACAATTTATTTAATCATGTATTTTAAAATATACATATTTAAATCATTTTTCAACATAAACCTTTTGATGCCTCCCTCTGGGATGAAGTCTATAAACTCCTTAGAGGAATGAATTTATATTCTGGACTTTGTCTATCTCTTTAGCCTCCTTTTCAGCCATTCTTTATTCATCTCTTGCATGAGTCCATTCAACCATAGTACTACAGTTCCAGCAGGTATGCAATGACCTGTCACTTTTTTGTGCCTTATACATTCTATTCCCTCTGGTTACAAAACAATTCCTATCTGGTGAAAATAGTAAATTCTTTCTTAAAGCAACTCAAACATCATCTTTTGTGTGATGCATTGAATGAAGTTTTGGTGTCATTTTATTAGCATTTATTACATGATTTTGTAGTAATCATTTATTTCTCTTTCTCTGTTGACCCACCACGCTCTGTGAGCTCCTTGGTTTGTTTAATTCATCTTTGTGTCTGTACTGTCTTGCATACCTATTGTAGTACCTTCTGAGTTCATATTTCTTGAATGACTGTGAGCATACTAGGAAAAGGAGAAAAAAGTTTGTTTTCTTATAATCTGTGTTTATTCTTCCCTGTCTTCTTTGTAATTATCAGTAGGCTTTACATTTGTTATGGACAATTTCTCCCATTCTATCCATTGTTATTTATGCCCCTTAGTCATTTGTGAAATTGTTAACAGCCTTCTGTTAATGATTTCAGTAAATTCATGATCCCTTACCTCTTAATGATCATAATCTTAAAATAACTTAATGATTTATTTTCTGATTCCAGTCTCTCTTTTTTTCAACTTTTTTTTTTTTAACCTATTAAGGTTCTCCACTATTAGAACCAGAGGTTTGAGACACTCCTAAACGAAAGCACTGATTACCAGAAGCCACCATGAGTTTATTCAGTCATATTGGATAAGCTCACTTTTTTTAAATGAAGTATATGAACTGTTGATACATATTACAAACTGATAGGTTACTCTCTCTCCCTCTCTCTCTCTCTCTCTCTGTCAAGCAATAATAATGGATGTATCAGTGGGCTCAAGCTGCCATAGCAAAATACCAAAGAATAGGTGGCTTAAACAAAATAAATTTATTTTGTCATAGTTTTGGAGGCCAAATTCCAAGATCAAGGTGCCATCAGAGTTTTATTTAAAATAAATAAATTGTGTTATTTATTTTAACTTTGGTAGTTTCATTGCATTTATATTCTGTTCTGATACCATCATTCATGTATACATTTAGTCTTTATTGTACATTATGTTGGATTCAATCCTTATCATCTTTTACCATTCATTTTTGAGTTTTTAAGTTTAATCCATTGTTTGATATGATGGGTTTGTTTGACAAGTAATTTGTTCAAGAAGAATTCCTGGGTGTTTTATTTTTTGAATTCTTAAATGCTGAACATATTTTGCTGTATACTTAAACGCTTATCTTAGGCAGAGATTTTAAAAGTCACAAGACTTGGTAAGGGGTTTCTTCATTCTTCTCAGATTGAATGTGCTGTGGAGAAGTCTGAGGCCAGCCTGTAGATGTCTTGCTGCTTCTGACTATTTGCCTGAAGGATTCTTTATCTCTGAACTTCAATAACTTAACAGGGATATGTCACAATGTTGATCATTCAATATCAGTTTTGCTTTGAAGATGATGCATTGTTTCCAGGGGCAGATTTAGGTCACATTGCATTTCATGGCAATTTTATTTTATTATATTTTACATTGTTTATCATATCCTTATGTTGAAACTTGTTTTTTTGTTTTCTTTCATTATATTTTTCTTCTGCATTTTCTTTGATTGTCTCAAACCTTTATATTTTAACCTGTGCCTTGCTGCTTGTTTCTTTAATATATTTGTATTTCTATAAAACCTTAGGAGGACTCCATGCTAATCTTTGATTATTGTCAGGAAGGTACTAGATGTCACAATAGTAGGAGACCTTGTAGTTAATTGAATGTCTGAACTCAAAAGCTGCTGATTAGCTTTAGTATTATCCTAGAAGATTTCCCTTAGAACCTTATCCTATGGAACATTTTTAACAGTAATTTGGATAAAGAGGTAGAGGACATAGTCATCAAAGTTTACAAATGATATGAAATTGAGAGAGGACTAGATAGTAAACTTATTGGATGACAGAATTAGAACTGTATTTTTTAACTGGCCAAGATAAAATAGGGCGGTCCAAATAAAATAGGACGATATTTAGTGGAGGTACGTAGAATATCTTTCTTGAGTTTAAAACATTGAAGAACGAAGGAGACATATCTTAGCTACATACAATGAAGGAAACTTTGGGCACTTTAGATGATAGTGTTCTCAGATAGAGGTCAGCAGGGCAGAATAGATGTCCAAAAGCTAATGCAATCTTAAACTTATTGAATGAATTCCAGCTTCTACACGTATGGAAGTGAGTCTTCTATTTCATCTTCGGTTTTCTAATCACAGCTATATCATTGTGGAGACTGGATTTTTTTAAAAAGGTAAATTAGAACACATTTAGAGAACAACCATGCTATTGAGAGGCTGCAAGTCTATGAGAAATAATTGAAGAAACTCATGATGATTAATATGGAGAAGGCAGGGAACTCATAATAGCTGTCTTCAGATATTTGAGAACTCTAGGGTGGAATTGGAATGAGATTTATTCTCTGTCATTCCAAGAAAAAAAGAACTAGTGAGTTAATATTAGGAACTGTCAAGAACTATAGAAAGATGAACAAACCTCCCTGGGAAGCAAGTTTCCTGTCCCGAAGCTGTATCAATACAGTCTGGAATGTCATTTGTTTGGGATATTTTGATTGGGAAGGTTCAAACATTAGATTTTCATTTATATGAATATATATTATATGTGTAATATAATTTATCCATTTATATAAATTTATAATTTATCTCCATATTTAGAGATAGGTAGATAGATAGATAGGTAGATACTCTGAATTGTATCTTCTAGTAATTGTAAAAGATTTCCCTGTCTAAGAGGTTGTTTCAACTATTTTTATGAACCTTACTGTTTAGTACAGCAGGTTGTTTTCTTTCAGAATGCTTTTTAAATCATCTCATTATAAATGTTTGGTTTTAGTATATCTTGTACCACTGCAATTGAGGAATATTAATTTTTGAAATTTTGTAATAAATACAGTGTAATATTCTGCCATTAGAATTGAAATGTTAATTCTTTGTTATTCACACTTCTCTCAAAGAAAAACATTCAAGAATCAACTGCACAGCTGATAACACTGCATGAAATGTTAGAGGTAAGTGTTTTGTGTAGTTGTTTTGTCTTGAAGATATCTCTTCACTAGTGATATGTGAACAATTATACATAGGCTTGAAAAAGAAAAAAATGCTGCTTTAGTTCTTAAGGTATACACCAAACTTTATTATATATATTAATTTATCTTAGTATAAAATTAGTTTCTATGTAGTAAGAAAATATTATTTTTTAGAAGAAGATGAAACTGAAGTCTTACTCTTAATCGTGTTCCCGATTATTACTTTAAGAAAAATTTTATGATGTTGTTTAGTATCTACACAGTAAAAGCCTATACTGTTACATTGATGTAATCTTTAGTTGGCCAGTCTGTATTCTATCTAAAATACACAATTGAGTTTAAGGATTCTTTCCACAAAGTTGCAGAACTTCATTCACAGATTTTCCTTAAATAACATCAGCTTCTTTTTTCATAATGTAAGGACTCATTACACCTTTTTCTGCCTGACATTTGCTTTTTATTTTATTTACAAATATCTCTGACCTTTAAAAAAAAGAAGTTTTTGAACTTCAGCCAAATTACCGACTATATTAAATACTTAAATCTTTATATGATGACCTATTGCAGATTGGGTGGAGAGGAAGGTAGTCTATGAAGAGCTATTTAACAATGTGACTTTTTAAAGTCATTGGTAAGTTTAGAATAAAGTGATTTCAGAAAACTTGTTTCACATTGTAATTTTATGCATTGGATGCTAAAGTCTCTATGTATCTAGCTAAATGGTTTTGGTGCCTCAGGATATCTTAATATAGAATATTATTACTTTGGAAAGCAAAGTACAATTATTTTTTAGATTGTGATTTGAATCTTTTAACATATTCCTATTTAGTCCAGTTTATACCGAAACTACTGTTTCTCATGGATGACTTGACTTTTTTTTAATAAAAGTTGTTATATATGTGGCAAATATTGACAGTTGTTAACTGGGAAATACATGTGTAATTTTTGAATAGTGCACTATGAGATACCATGTAAAACTTAGATTTAGAAACTATTTTTGTCTCCAAGGCTTGTATTATCAATAATAAATATAAACAGAATTTAAACTGTAGTTCAGTGAAGAATAAACCAATATACATGTTCATGTTAAAGTAGAATTTTTAGCATTTAATTATTTCTGGCATCTATTAGAAGTTTGATTAATATAACTGAAGTTAGAAATGAAAATAAAATTTTTAAATTATACTAAAATAAGCAGTTGCTCTAAAATGGGAATAATATTTAATTATTTTATTATCATACCTAAAAGAAATGAGACCAAGAGCTTTTTTCTCCAGGATGTGGTTCTGAAGTAGCTAAAGTTAGGGAGTTCCCTGGTGGCCTGGTGGTTATGATTCTGAGCTTTCACTGCCACGGCCCACATTCAATCCCTGGTTGAGGAACTGAGATCCCACAAGCCACATGTTGCAGCTAAAAAAAAAAAAAAAAAAGAAATAGCTAAAGTTAATGGCAGATGAAATTATTTCAAGAATTGAGATGTTAAAAAAAAAAAAACTGAAATGTTGATATTATTATGAAATGTGATTGAGATGAGAGCTTTACAGTTTTAATTTTATTTCTATGGTACTTTATATTTGTATAAATTGTACTTTTCCTTTTCTGTGTTTCTTAATATAATATATTTAAAGCTTTGGCTTGGCAATTCAGAGATATGGAGTCTAATCCATGATCTATTACTAATTATGTGCCCCTTGAGGAATCTTTTAACCCTTCTGGATTCTGGTTTTGTAATTTGTGAAGGCACTGTGTGGGAGCTGAGGAGGTAGAGTAATAATTGATACATATTTAGCATTTTTCAGTATGTTTCATAAAACATTAGTGTTTGAAGAATTTTAAATGTGTGTTTCTTAAAAAAACTTTTTTAATGCCAGTGGATCTGGGATATACAGGTGATTCTGAGTGCACATTGGCAGTCTTTCTGCAGCTTATATAACCATAGAACCCTGTTTCTCCACACTAAGAGCATCCTTAGGGAGACCAATTCCATGGAATGTAGTTTGGGAAATGTTAGTCTTATATAATTTACTGCAGATACTCAAAACGTCCCAATTTGTGGTTGTAACCCCTCAATATCCTTAGTGAAGAAATCAAAGATATTTAAGATAATTTGAAGGAAATGATGATGATAGAATTGTTGTTTCAAAGATTTATCAGATGAATAGGTGTTTTTTGGGGGAAGAGTAGCATTGGTGATTTCTCTTTCCCCCAAATATTAAGATATGTATGCTGTTTTTGAACTTTTTGAGTATTTAAGTTTTTTATTTTTAAGAAATGGTTATAACCAATCTTGTAACATAAGCAAATTATTAATCCTAAGAGAAGTGAGAGAATTGTAAGTGCCTTTTAACTAGTTTTTAGGAATTTTAAAAGTTAAGGTGCAAAGATTCATTTTAAAGCTATTTCCATTCACTAATATTTGTTTTTTAAAAAAAGAAAATCAACTATTTAAGTTAATACATAGAAATTATGATATAAACAATTACTCAAAGAGAAAAGACATTAACATTCTTTGGTAAGAAACTTCATTAATGTTTTATTATAGCTGTATCAATTTTTTTCCAAGTAAGGTATATTTTGAATGATTTTTTTTCTAGATTCTTTTAAATAGATTATTTGATGTTCCACATGACCCATATGTCAAAATTAGTGATTCTTTTTGGCCACCTTATATTGAGCTGCTCCTGCGTAATGGAATTGCCTTGAGACATCCAGAAGATCCAACCCGAATAAGATTAGAAGCCTTCCATCAGTAAAAAGATGGTCTTTTTTTCACACGTACTTAAAGAATCTTGTCATTCAAGGATAATGGAAACACTGAGAATTACTTGGATAAGGAACATTATTTGCAAATCAAAGCACATAGTCCATCTTCCTTTTGTGCTTAAAATGACTCATGCTGCCATCCACTATTCATTTAAAAATGGTCCTTTCACAGTCAGTCATTGCTTTGGTATTTTCAACTGGGTGGACAAGAATGCAAGTGAAAAATATTCTAGACTTAATTATTACAAAACTTTAAATATACCTTACTTCTGCAATATTCTTTGGAAAATTCGTTGTTAATTTATGATATTGATAATGTAATATTTTTCTTTTAAAATTTATGACAGTTTCTTTTATGCATTTGATTTCCATTTGGTGCTTACATCCTTTAAATTTACAAATTGTAATGGAAAGGCCATTTAATTTGCAGGAGGTTTAAAAATTGACTTAGTATCTTAATGTAGAAGGAAGCATAATTTAAAAGCATTTAGTAAATCTGTTCCATGTATAATGCCATATTTCTAGATTTGTTAAAAATTGGAATGTTAAAAAAACTAATGGATAAAGGTAGCATGAAAACTATATTTTAATGTGTATTATATTACAAGTGATATATATTAAATCATTCTTGATTCTGTTAATTATTACTAACAATACTGTGTTCATAAAATTTTGTTAATCCTCTGTGACTTTCCTGTAAATAAAATTCTCATTTAAAAACTCTAGCTTTTTTGGGGATGTGGCATGATATTTTAATAAACTAAATAGACTTTTTCATAGGTAGATAAATGATGATATTATAGAACTACATATAAGCTAAACTAGAGAATTCCAAATACTTTTTGTATCATTAGTTTTCTAAGACGACTTAGTGTATACTTTTATTTTTGAAAATGCTTTCTACTGCATTATAGTATCCAAGTTTCTTGTTTACCTTAAATACTTCATCTTTTTTAAAGTAGGCAAAAACTATTCCAAGTATACCATGTTCCATTTATAGAAAATACAAATACTGTTATATTTTAGAAAATGTGTAAGTTCTTTTATGGGAAGATGACATACAAAAGTACCTTCCTAGAATACTCTAGTTGGGAGTCAAAGGATTGAGCAACTTATTATTCCTCAGAGTTACTGGAGAAAGGAAAAATGGTGCTAGCAGTATAAGTCTGACAATAATTCTGTCTGACAAGAGCAGATAATACTGTTGTCTGTGAACTTCTCTGTGTTGCAAATTACAGTAAGAAATAGATAAAGGCAATAAACAACTTGATGATTTATTTGGCAAGTCTTGATTTCACATACATCTATTGGTTTGAATCTTTTTACTGTAGCATCTTGTGTAAAGTTTTAAAGAAAACTGTGATGATTGCATCCTACTTTTTAATTTGTTAACCCAGCCTTCTAACATAGCATGATTTTTTTGCCCACTTTTCATCTCAATCATAAACAATGTAAATTATAGCAGAATTAGTCTTGATTTGTACTCCGTCTAAGCTTACAACCCTTGAAGGTTTTTTTTTTGTGGCTTTGAGTATGCTGGAGAAAATGTTTCAAGTTCTGAGAACCTATATGTGGGGGCCATCACTACAGATCCCAGGAACATTGAGGGTAATAAAAGAATATTTTGAATAACTCTGTGCCCACAGATGTTATAACTTAGATGAAATGGACCAATTCTGTGAAAGACGCAATCTACTAAAACTCACACAAGGAAAAATAGCCACTTTGCATAGCCTGTATATTAAAGAAATTGAATCAATAATTAATAAGCTTTCAAAACAGAACACATCAGGCCCAATGGTTTCACTGGTGCATTCAAGAAGAAAGTGATGACAATTCTGTGTTCCAAAAAATAGAAACTAATTCATTCTATGAGGCCAGCATTATCTTAATACCAAAACCAGACAAAAACATTACATTACCCTAATACCAAAACCAGACAAAAACATTACATTACCCTAATACCAAAACCAGACAAAGGCATTGCAAGAAAGGAAAACTACAAACAGATACCTTTCATGAACATAGGTACAAACATCCTCAACAAAATAATCAAATTCAACAATGTAGTACAAAAAATTATGCATAACAGCCAAGTGGTATTTATTCCAAATATCCAAAACTGGTTCAGCATTCAAAGATCAATTAATGAAATCCAACATATCATCAGACTAAAATAGAAAAATCATATGACCATACCAATAGATTACAAAAAAGCTATATGACAAAATCAGATAACACATTCATGATGAAAACTCTCAGCAAGCTAGGAATAGAAAGGAACTTCCTTAGCTTGATAAAGAACATCTACAATCTGATGCATTATTACTTATTCTTTAAAAAAAAAATTCAGAAAACTTACAGCTAACATACTTAATTGTGGGAAACTAGATGCTTTCCCTCTAAGATCAGGAAGAAGGCAAGAATGTCTCCTCTCACCAGTGCTAGTCAGCATTGTACTGGAAGTTCCACCTAATGCAGCGAGACAAAAAAACATCCCAAGAACCAATAAAAAATCTCTTGGAACTAAATAAAGACCAATTACAGCAAGGTTGCAGGATACAAAGTTAGCATAGTAAAGTTATTTGTTACCTATATACCTGAAATTCGAAACATTATTACATTAACATCAAAAATATGTACAAGACTTATATGAGGAAACCTACCGAAGTTATAAAAGAAATCAAAGAAGATCTAAATAAATGGAAACATATTCCATGTTTATGGGTAGTGAAACTCCATATTGTTAAAAGTCTCAATTCTTTTCCAAATTGATTTATAGGTCTAATGTAATCCCAATCAAAATGCCAGCAAGTTACTTTGTGGAAATCAACAAATTGATTCTAAATTTATATGGAAGGACAAAAGACCCAGAATAGCTGCCGTAATATTGAAGAAGAACAAAGTGGAAGGACTGACAGCAACCTTAAGACTCACTATAAAGCTATAGTAACCGATACTGTGAAATTGGTGAAAAATCAGACAATAGATCACTGGAACAGAATAGAGAGCTCAGAAGTAGACCCATACAAATATGGTCAGCTGATCTTTGACAAAGAGGAAAGGCAAGCAACCCAATGGAGAAAGCTTAGTCTTTTTCAACAAATGGTGGTAGAACAACTGTACATGCACTTGCAAAAAAAGAAAGAAACCTGGTCACTGATAATACTGACATTATACCTTTAACAAAAATTAACTAAAAATGGATCATAGACCTAAATGTAAAATGCACAACTATAAAACTTCTAGAAAATAACATAAGAGAAAATCTAGTCTGACCTTGAGTTTGGTGAAGACTTTTTAGATAAAACACCAAAAGCACAATCCATGAAAGAAAAAAATTGGTAAGTTGGATTTTATTAAAATTAAAACATTATGCTCTGTTAAAGACACTGGTAGAATGAAAAAAATAAGCCACAGATTGGGAGAAAATGTGCAAAACACATATCTAAAAAGATAACACAGAACTCACCAAAATATACAAAGAACTCTTAAAACTCAACAATGAGACAACAAACATCCCAATTAAAAAGAGGGGAAAATGACTAAATTGACACCTCACCAAACAAGATAAACAGATGGCAAATAAGCAGGTGAAAAGATCTCCACATTGTGTGTCATCAGGGAAATGCAAATTAAACAAAAGTGAGATGCCACTACACACCTATCAAAATGACCAAAACTCAGAACATTAACAACATCAAATGCTGAGAAGAATGTGGAGCAACAGGAACTCTCATTGATTGCTGGTGGGAATGCAAAATGATACAGTCACTTTGGAAAAAAAATATATTCTAAGCATACTCTTACTATACAACCCACAAATTGTGCTTCTTGGTATTTACCCAAATGAGTTGAAAACTTATGTTCACACAAAATCCTGCACACCAAAGTGTATAGCAGCCTTTTTCATAATTGCCAAAAATTGGAAGCAATCCAGATGTTCTTCAATAAGTGAATGGACAAATCCTGGGACATCCATATAATGGTTTATTCAGACATGAAAAGAAATGAGCTATCAAGCCACGAAAAAACAGAGGAAACATTAATACATATTCCTAAGTGAAAGAAGCCAATCTGAAAAGGCTACATACTATATGATTCCAGCTGTATGATATTCTTGAAAAGACAAAAGTATGGAGACAGTTAAAAAATCAGTGGTTGCCAGAGGTTGTGGTTTTGGAGGATTTGTAGGAAGGAGGGCAGGGAAGGGTGGGATGAATAGGTGGAGTACAGGGGATTTTTAGGACAGTGAAACTATTCTTTATGATACTGTAATGGTGGATACATAACATTATGCATTTGTCAAAATCCATAGAACTACAATACAAAGACTGAATCTTAATGTAAACTATGGACTTTAGTTAATAATAATGTATCAGTATTAGTTCATCGGTTGTAACAAGTGTAACACAAATACAAGATGTTAATGATAGTGGAAACTATAGGCAAGGGGAAAGGGGGTATATGGGAACTAAGGAATTTGGGGAAAGAATTTTCTTACTGATTAAAAAAATTCTCAGGAAGAGATGGCTTCTCTTGTTCTGGTGAATGTTATTTGGTCTGCATGAAACATCTGGAACTCTTTAGCCATTCTGTAATCATTAGGAGAGCTGCCATGGACAAATCTGGCATATTTAGTATGGCAGAGTCTCAAAAAAGAGCAAATCGTAATGTTATTGAACTGGGGAATTAATTGACCCTAGAGCTGCCATACTGGGGAGCATGATTTACAAGATAATAAAATTTCCTTCTGGTTTAATCAGTTGAGACAGGTTTTTCATGTTTCTTGAAACTGAAGACATTCTATCTGGTAGCAACATTCCACCAAACCATTAAATGGAACTTTCACTCTTGCTGAAATTAATTTTATGGAACAGTCTGACAAAGACTTTAAAATGTGTATTTTGAGGTTGCTGGAAGAAATAAATTTCTTCCATTTAAAAAGGGCTAGTCATTGTAACTCAAAAATAGGAACAAATGAAACAACAGTTGGTTATGAAAAGGAATTAATTATAAATCCCATATCTGATTAAATATAATAATTTAAATACAAATTCTACAAGTAGGATAAACTCTTGACTGGATAAAGACTGAATTAATGAAAGATAATTTGAAGAATTCATCCAGAAAAATAAAGAGAAAAAAATTATGAAGCGCAGACAAAAGAGATAGAGAACAAATTGAGGCACTTCACCAACATAGAAGTTCCTGATGAAAAGAATAGCAGGAATGATAGATAAGCAATATTTGAATAGATAATAGCTGAAAATTTTTCTGCAGAGCAGCCAAAAACCTCAGAAAAACATGCATACTGAATACTGTGTAGGATAAACCACACCATCAAACAGTTTAGTGAAGCTGTAGAATATCAAGAAGAAAGAATTTTCAAAGATACTAAAGAGAAAAGATAGTTTACCAAGATGGAAATAGCAATTATATTGTTCACCTGCAAAAATAAATGTTGGTGCTGAGGGAAAAGAAAGACCATCGGCCTAAAATTCCATAACCAGCTAAACTACTATTCAAGAATGAAGACAAAATAAATTTTCTGACAAATAAAAACTAAAAACCTTTCCCACAACATACTCTCCCTGAAAGAACTGTTAGCAGACATACTTCTATAAGAAGAAAAGTTAATCTAGGAGGAGGATGGGGCATAAACAGTCATGAATGTGTCAATTTATTTAATGTCAGTTATGAAAGGAAGACATTTAGAAAGAAAAAGTGTTTCTGGAAAAGATGTTGCGAAGATATCATACTTCAGAATATCTGGCTATTCAAATTAAAAAATACAACCTATGTTTAAAGGAAAAATCCCTACAGGGTTACCAAGTTTGTATTAGCCTGTTCATAGTGGGGAAAAATAGCAATTTTTTTTACATCATCATATGCATGTATCTTTAGGCATCAGTATTGCAGAAGTAAGGAATAAAAATTTGGTAGGAAGTTAATTTGGGGGAAATATTCAAGGTTTTTTGAAGATGAGATAGGATTTCCCTCTTAATTTTGGCTTATCTTAGGGTATAAAGTGTTTGTTTTGACTGTGGAGCATGATATGCATTCTTACTGTTAATGGCAGCAGAGCAAAGGGTTGTTTCTGCTTCAGGACCATTGCATACTATAAAGAAACCAATGACTTTTGCTTTTTTGTAAGAAAAAAATGTATAGCAAGTAGGCAAAAAATTTCTTTAGGAGAATATAAAGAGCTCTAAACATAAAAGAACAAGAATTGAAATAGACTATATTAAAATTCGGAATTTCTGTCTATAAAAGAGGAAAACACCTTGAGAGAGAGTTGGAAGGCAACCCAGAAAATGGGAGAAATTATTTACAACAAAGGACTCTAATCTGAGATATATAAAGAGTGCCCCAAAATCAACAAATAGAAGACATTCATCCCAATTAAAAATTACATTGGTAAAAAGACTTAAGAGACGCTTCATAGTAGAGAATAAATATCTTTTTTTTTTGAGAATAAGTATCTTGAAAATGTTTTTAAAAGCAAGGAGAAAGAGCTTCTTAGTTCATTCTGGCTGCCTTAAGAAAACACCACAAATTGGGTAACTTATAAACAAGACATTTATTTCTCACCGTTCTGGAGGGTGGAAGTCTGAGATCAAGGTACCAACATGGTCAGGTGAGGGCCTTCTTCCTGGATCACAGCCAGTGACTTCTTGCTATCTCCTCATATGGTGGAAGGGCTGAGGGATCTCTGTATGGTCTGTTTTATAAGAACACTCATCCCTTTTATGAGGGTTTTACCCTCATGACCTAAGCACCTCCCAAAAGCCCTAGCTCCTAATACCATCACATTGGGCATTAGGATTTCCAGAGGTTGGGAGTGATCAACTGAATTGAATGTTGTTGGGAGATCAAGTAAGCACTACAAAATTGACCACAAGATTTCTCAACATGGATGTCCGAAAAATCATTATTTAGACTTCACTGAGTTCTCTATTATTTGGAGCCCATAGTACTTACAATATATGTCACTAAATTATGTAACTTATTGCAGTTTGTCTGTAACTTTATTGGGGGAAGGAACCTTGCCTTTTATCTTTATACTTCTTTGCCCTTCACACAATGCTAAAGAGTAGGCAATGGCTATTGGCATATCAAGGTCTTTGCTGTTAGCTCAGTGATATCTTTCTTTCCTTTCTTTCTTTCTTTCTTTCTTTCTTTCTTTCTTTCTTTCTTTCTTTCTTTCTTTCTTTCTTTCTCTCTCTCTCTCTCTCTCCCCCCTCCCTCTCTCTCTCCCCCTCTCTCTCCCTCCCTCCCTCCCTCTCTCTCCCTATCTCTCTCACACTCTCTCTCTCTCTCCCTCCCTCCCTCCCTTCCTTCCTTTCTTTCTTCATTCATTTTTGGCTGCATTGGGTCTTCATTGCTGCTCGTGCGCTTTCTCTACTTGTGGCAAGCAGGGACTACTCTTCGTTGTGGTGCGCAGGCGTCTCATTGAGTGGCTTCTCTTGTTGTGGAGCACGGGATTTAGGAGTGTGGTCTTCAGTAGTTGTGGCACGCAGGCTCAGTAGTTGTGGCTTGCAGGCTCTAGAGCACAGGCTCAGCAGTTGTGGAACATGGGCTTAGTTGCTCTGTGGCATTCAGGATCCCCCCAGACGAGGGCTCAAACCCGTGTCTCCTGCATTGGCAGGCGGATTCCCAACCACTGAGCCACCAGGGAAGTACTAGCAGGTGTTAACATTTTATGACAATAATTCAGGTTGTTCTGTTTCTCAAACAAAATTTTATAGATTTAGTTGATTCTCACTTTGTGCTCCTCCTTAATTGCATCCTCTTCTCTTTCTCTGCCAGGTAACTATGATCAAGATATCATATGAAAAAAAAAAAAAAAAGATACCATATGTTCTTCCTCTGCATACTTTGGTAAGTTTGAGATATATATTTGGTGTTAAAAATATTTATAATTAAAACTTTATATAAATTATCATATATATACAGCCTATCCCAGTTTGAATCATAATGTATCCTATTGCAGCATTTCAAATTAATGTTATATAATTTACCCATGTTGACATGTGTGGATTTTGTTCATCATTTAACTGCCAAATAATACTCCATTGTAGAAATGGATCACAGCTGTTTTTTGTCCCCTATTGATAATCATTTAGGTTGTTTCCATTTATTCACTGCTACACATAGTGTTGCCTTAATTATTAATGGGGATTCTCATGTGCAAGAATCTTGTAAGGTTATATATTTAAAAATGAAATAGCTGGGTCAAAGATGCACATCTTCCTCTGTATTAGATATTGCCAAATTTGTTCTTTGTGGTGTTTGCACTTAATTTACACTTCCATCAACGCTATGTTAGATATCACCTCACACCAGTCAGAATGGCCATCATCAAAAAGTCTACAAACAATAAATGCTGGAGAGAGTGTCAAGAAAAGGGAACCCTCCTACAGTGTTGGTGGGAATGTAAATTGGTGCAGCCACTATGGAGAACAGTATGGAGGTTCCTTAAAAAACTAAAAACAGAGCTACCATATGATCCTGCAATCCCACTCCTGGGCATATATATGAAGAAAACTATAATTCAGAAGGATACATGCACCCACAATGTTCGTTGCAGCACTGTTTTCAATAGCCAAGACATAAGACATGGAAGCAACCTAAATGTCTATCGACAGATGAATGGATAAAGAAGATGTGGTATATATATACAATGGAATATTACTCAACCATTAAAAAGAATGAAATGATGCTATTTGCAGCAACATGGATGGACGTGGAGATAATCATACTAAGTGAAGTTAAGTCAGACAGAGAAAGACAAATATCATATATCACTTATATGCAGAATCTAAAAAAAATGATACAAATGAACTTATTTACAAAACAGAAACGGACTCACAGACTTAGAGGATGAACTTACAGTTACCAGGGAGGGAGGGTGGGTAGGTGGGATAGATTGGGAGTTTGGGATTGACATATACACACTGCTAAATTTAAAATAGATAACCAACAAGGACCTACTGTATAGCATAGGGCACTCTTCTCAATATTCTGTAATAACCTAAATGGGAAAAGAACCTGGAAAAAGAATAGATACATGTATATGTATAACTGAATCACTTTGCTGTATACCTGAAACTAACACAACATTGTTAATCAACTATACTCCAGTATAAAATAAAAATTAAAATAAATAAATAAATAAATAAGAAAAAAACAAAGGAAAAAAACCAAAAAACAATATACTAGATATTCCATTTGCCCAATCCTCCCAAACAGTTGCTATTATCAAATTTTAACATTTTTGCCACTCTGATGAAAGAGAAGCATTTCCATTTCCATGATTGCTAGCAAAATTGAACATTTCATTCTCATTTATTTGTCATTAGGTTTTTTCTCCTGCAACTCTCCTGTTTATGCCATTTTCTTATTTTTTATTTTTTTGGGGCTGTTCCTTATAGATTTGTGAGAGTTCCTTCAATATTCTCGATATTTATTATGATTCATTTATATGTGTTACAAATTTTTCCCCCACTTTCTGGCTTATATTTTCACTTTTTAATGTTTTTAAAATTTTCATTTAATAAATTTAAACTTATCAATCTTTTCCTTTATGCTTTGAGCCTTTGCATATTACTTAAGAAACCCTATAATAGTCTTTCAAAAGATTAGAAAATATTTATTTTAACTATGTCAAATTCAAATCCAGTCTCATTGAAAGAATAAAATATTTTGTGTATTGAATCTGGTTTTAATGTCTGGGAGGTAAATTCAAAACTCATCATCTTTAGAGATAGTCACCTGCTCCAATTTAATAATTTCAAACAAGCATAAAATCAGAATTCTTCATCTCATTTTTTTCTGAAAATACAAGAGAACAGTCTAATTTTAAGACATGCCTTGGTTTTTAACTAAAAAAAAATTAAAGTGCATACTAATATATTAAAAATTGTAAGGTAGAAGTTTATTCTTACCTGTAAAATGTTCTCAGTCCCTATTCTTTGACTCTCAGTCTCTTCTGCCTTTCTGTTTTTCAGTCTCTGAAATAAATACACACATGCATTCAGGCATACATATATACAAGTTCCTTCCTCTCCCATATTTCCACTTATTCCATCTTTGATTTCCTGAAAGGGCCCATTCATTTATATTTAATTTGATTTCTAAAGACTGATAGCAAAGCTTTTTTTTAGGTAGGGGGTTTCCTATCACCTCCACTTTGCCCATAATCTTCATTTCTTTTTCAAATTTATTTTCATTATTTTTTTTAAAGACAAGGTGTCTCCCACTGAGAGGTGAGTGCTTTAATTGTATACACTCTTTTTCTATTCTTTTCCATTACGGTTTATCACAGGATGTTGAATGTAGTTCCCTGTGCTGTACAGTAGGACCGGGTTGTTTATCCATTCTATATGTAATAGTTTGCATCTACCAAACCCCAAACTCCCAGTCCATTCCTCCCCCACCCCCACACCCCCTTCATTTCTTAATTAAACAGAGAATGAGAAGGAAAGCTGGAGGAAAATTTTTTCAAAGAATTTCTATTGCAACTTAAATTCATTCAGGGTTTGATTTAAATTTGCTTCATATAATTCAATTAAGAAATAATGCCTGTGTAGTGCACTAAAACACTTCCATGCTAACGGAGGTGCTGTATATAATATTAGGATGGCAAGATATTAATATAGCATTTGTATTGCAAGATAAGAAATGAGGAGGAGCCAATAGATTGAGTTAGACAGATACATGGGCAGGTTCTGTTTGTGAAAATTCATTACACAAAACTTTTCATCAAATTATATATTTATGTACTTTATGAATATTCTACTTCAATAAGAAGTTTTTAAAGACATAAGAGATCAACCTAATGCAATGTATAGATCCTGATTCCAATAAAAATGGTTTTTTTAAGCCTTTATTTGCAATTGAGGAAATCTAATATTTGACAAAATTAAGGAATTATTATTGTTTTAAGAGTCATAGTGGTATAGTAGTGGTTATTTTTTTAGTCCTTATATTTTAGAAATACAGGTAAATATTTAATGGATGCAACAAAATGTTATCTGACATTGGCTTTAAGGTAATCCAGTAGGGTGGAACAAGTAATGGGGAAAAACTGGTCTGGTTTGACACTTACTAAAACTGGATAATGGATACATTGGGATTCATTGTACTATTTTTCTTCTTTTGAATGTGTTTGAATTTTCTGTAATGTAGTGAAAATGTACACTTACACACACACGTATACACACATACAAAGTTAAATTGAGAATTCATCATTTCTCATGCTGATAATTTTTCACCCTTACTCATAGTTTTTCTTGATTTAGTCATTTGGAGAAAAGGAATCTCTGGGAAATTTTTCATTACTCTGTTTAGACGCAGGATGGCACTCTTTGAATAAGTAATTAGCCAAAGTCCACTTCTCATTGAATAATCTCCTTTCCTTTACAATGCTGCTACTTCCTAAGGTAGTTTGTCTTAGTTGAGAGTAAAAACTTTTCAGTCAGCTTATACAGATGATTACTACTCACACTTTAATTTTAGTTTTCTCTGCTGGCTATGTCTATCTACTACCAGTTTTTAAAAATTAAGGATAAGTCTCAGCAACTATTTAAAGTGTGGTTTGATGCTAAACCAGCTCTGTGCCCACACTTATTTTTAGTATTTACAACTATTGCTATGAGATTAGCCATGTTGTGTATTTTAATGCAAATATCTATATCTATATATCTATATCTCTCCATGTGAATCACCTTTATTTAAAACTGTCAATTCCAACCACAGGTCATATTTCTACATTTTAAATAGAATTTAGCTAGATACTACAGATTAAGGTCAAGGTGAGGACTATTGACTGTGGACAGATGCTTTCCCCTTTCAGTCCTCAAAAAAGAATGGAAATAACTGTATTCTTGGATGTTCTCAGTCTGATTCATGCCTTCTTTTAGCCAACTATTCATGTATTCACCAGAAGAATTACACCTACTACCTCCGGTGTAGGAAGAAAAAAAAAAAATCAAATAAGCAATAATGTTAACAGAAGCTTGAAACTTAAGAGCTGGTATTCAGAAAGGTCCTCGTCCCTGTCCCCTTCCCTCCGGTCCAATTCCCCTTTCTGGTTCTGGCCATCGGAAGTTGACTTGGCGTTAACTGCTGGAATTTCAAGGCGTCAATTCCGAGCCCCTCCCCCCCGCCCCCCCCCTCGGAAACTCTTAAACCTCTCCCTACCCTACTCTCAACCGTAGAGGCAGATAAATGATGCAGCAGATTACACGGCTGAAAGGCAACATTTGTCCTGAGCTATTTTCACATTTTTTCCTGTTTCCGATTTGTGTGCCAGACTTTGTTTGCTTGCTTAGGACATGGAAAACATATTTGGGCATTTCCCCACAGTTTAATGCTAGTAGCTTTCTCCCAGCAAATGAAAGTGAAAGTGCTACATAGTAGCCGTGTTTTATCCTTAAAGTATGGACTGGCAGCTGGTGTGTATGGAGTTGGGGGGGAGGGGTGGGATTGGGAAGCTTGAAAAACCAGTTTTGAGGTTTTGTTTGTTTATCTTGAGATAGTAGCAGGGTTCCTGCCCCCCCCCCACCCTTGGGGTCTGATTTAGGATTTATTTTCATTTGGGCAGTCATTGAAGTTTCATTCAATATACTGTATTAAATAAAATGCGCTCCACTTGTAGCTTTCCCCGGTTGCACTTTAAAACACCATCCAGTCTCACCCTCATCTGGAAATAATGCAAGCTTCTCTCTCTTCCCCCGCCCCCCCTCCTCCCCCACTTCTACTTTTTTTTTTTTTTCTTCTAAAGCCCCGCATAACCTGAAGTCAGTAATCAGATGGAAAGTGTGCTGGTCTTAGTTTATTTTAGTCTACTTTCCCTTTTGGTGGCAATTTTAGTTGTTGAGGTATATTAGAAAACAAACAAACAAACAAAAAAAGGCATTTTGTGCACATGTAGCTACCGAGTCTTGAAATCTGCCACTGATTGAAGTTTACTATAGTTTCCTCAAAGACACTGTTTATGTGCAACTTTTAACATTATTGTTGCGTGGACTTAAAAAAAAAATACATGGAGAAGGGCACTACAGATCTTAACAGTGACATTAGTTCATCTAAAGCCATTCATCCTCCCTCCCCCTTCCCTCTTCCAAGAAACAACTAATCACAAACCAGGCTAGAATTTCTAAAAGAGGTTAGAGGAGGAGGAGGAAAAGAGGCGGAGTGGGGAAGGGGATTGAGGTTAGAAGGGCCAGAATTTCTCTCATTCACAGGGTGGAAAAGTTGACATTGTCTAAACCCTTCTGAATGGCTGGTAGTTGGTTACCCCGATTGTACCTCTACCTCCCCTCCCCCTCCACGTGACGACCCAGGACACATGCGCACCCGACGCAGCCCGGCACATCTGCAGACTGACGTCAGTGTGCTCTGCCTCCGAGGAAAAGCTGCCAAAATTTTCTACTGCTGCAATTCAAGTTGGCTGGGGGCCGGTAGTGAGATCTAGGGCTACTTCAACAAAACTTTGCTGCCCTTCCTGCTCCTCTTGTCTTCTTTTCTCCTGATACCTTTTGATGCTCTTCACATGTTATTTGCATAGCAAAGGCACTAAGCTGTCCAGGAAGAGAGGGCACCACTTCCACCCCCAATAAGTCTTTTTTTTCCCTTCCTTCCTTTCTTTTTTTTCTTCCCCCCCCTTTTTTTTTGTAGGGAGGGGGTGCGGGAGAGAAAGGGGGTTTGCAAAGGCAGCATCTCAGGATGATAGCCTGGATGTATTGAAGGCATCTCTTTTTCTGCCAAATCGGAAAGTCCGTTCTCTAAAGCCCGGGTTAGCCAGACTATAGGGTTTTATTCTGGCTGCAGAATAACTAACTCACTGCTGTGGCTTTGCAAAGGGGGGCAGAAAAAAAAAAAAGAGGAGAGGGAGTACGTGAGTCGTCCAGTGCAATCTCTATTGTTTGAAACTTACTTTTTATCAGAATTTGAAGATGAAAACGGTAAGGAAGACTTCACAATATTCAATGAAACCTTTTTTTTTTTTTTAAATTAAAACTTGTGCTTTGCTTGTCTTCCGAATAACGCGTAGGAAACTTTTTTCTGTGTGGTTTTTTTTTTCTTTTTTTCTTTTTTTTTTTTTTTTTTTAAATGGCAATGAGTGAGCTTGACTGAACTCATTTTACAGATAGAAATCTTTTAACTCCAGACTAGTCGGGGGTTGGAGAATTCTGGGTCTTGCAAATATTTTATGATGCAAAAAAATATACGTTTATTATACAAATAGACATGTTTTGTGAAGTATGACTTGATGATGATTTTTGTGGTCTTTAATCACCAAATAGTAATCGGGAAAGTAATAATGATGTGTATTTTAATCTGATTTTCAGTTTTCTTAAAGAAAAACCTTCTGCATTTTATAGTTTCAAGTCAGTGTCTTAAGTAGTCAGACAAGTGCATATTTTATGCCTGGGCTCAGAGGGCAGAATTAATGTGGTAGCTATAGTCCCGATGCTCTAGATATGTTAAGCTCTTAATAGGCTAATCAAAGAGATGGAAATGTGTGTTTCTGATTTACTTTTGGCCACTTGGGACGTGCTAGACTCATAACCCTCCGGAGCCTTGAATATCGGGTATGTCTGTATATATGGTATATGGGATCAAAGTTCAGAGATTGGGGAGGGGTTTGTGCTGGAGGGTTTATTGGAAAGCGGCCTTCAGATAATGTGTACTACAATTCCTGTCTTTGGTAATTTCTTTCCTTGTTGTACTGGAGGCAAAGAGAGCAAGAGAGTGAGAAAGCGCACTGAGAGGGAACAAGAGAGTGAGTTTCTTACTCTTGTTTTTATTTGAGCTGCCGGTGCAACGCGTTTGGGCCAAATGCCAACTGTCTGGGTCACACGCGTTTTATCCAAATAGATTTAGCGCTGCTGTCTGGAAATGGGCTGCTGAATGTTAACTTTAGGATCAACTCAACCAGGGCAGCTCAGACTGTTACCCTCTGTCTGGGTGAAGTGGGATGGGGGTGGGTGGGCGAGGGTGTGCAGAACGAGGGAGGAAAGGGGAAACTGAACTATTGCTTGGAACTTTTAAAAACACACTGGAGTGTGATTTCCAACATATTCCTTTAGGTTCAAATTTCTTGGGCAATTTTTTTTCCTTTCCTTTTTTAGCTTATGTTGATTAGACTGAAACTTAGATGTGTGAATGATAGCTCTCAAAATTCATGACAGAGAAAGAAAGGTAACATAAAACTGGTGTAGTTGAAATTGAGAAAATTAATTTTGAGAGATAATTGTTTTCCTGTGTTTCACCAAAGTGGTAGCTGCAGTTCTGGTTTATATTAATTTAGTGTTTATATGTGATCATTGGTGTTTTGGGCTTTTAAGGAATAGCTATAGGGGCAAATAAGTTGATTTCAAACAAATCAGCTTCATTCATTTCTCACAAATGGCGGCAAATGAAATCTGTATTGTGGTATTAATATTTTTGTGATTCTCAAGGGCAAAAACCTCTACCCTCAAGACCTGAAATACTTTAATATTTTTCATGACTGGGCCAATATGTGTAAGATTAATTCCTACTCTTGTCTACTCTTACCACTTCCTCTTCATTTCCTTGGCAACCATTAGTAACTACTAGTGGATGGGCCTCTATGCCAAATCTTACCCTATGTGTGACTTTCGTGAGAGAATAAAGAGAGTTAACATATTAAGAGAGTTAGTAGCACATTCTTTGGAACATTTGGTGGGGGAAGAGTAAAAGGTGGAAGAAGTGGTTAGCTCTCTTGGTTCTACCAAAGGGCATAGCTGATTATCAACATTTTGAGCTAAGGTCAAGAGAAAAAGGTGTTTCTGTTTTTCAGGAGAGAAGTTATAATACGGATAACGTATATTTAACTTGCCATCTGGAAAAAAACAGTTTGGGACTATATGTAATTTGGGCCTTGATTTTTGTAGAATAATATTTTGTATTTTTGCTTTTGGCTTATTTGCTTTTCTTGTTAGTAAGTTTCTTTAACTGTACCTTTCCTCGGAAACCAATCTTGCAAAATTTATATCTGATCTGGAAACTTTTGTACTTCAAGCCTTGGCATATGGTAGGTGACAATAAATATTTGTTGAGTGAATAAATGGAAAATGAGATGAAAAGTTAATTTTCACATATAAAAATTGAGTACCTGAAGGAAGCATAGTATTGTTGCTTCCTCTGTGAAGACGAAATCGGCTTTAAAAGAAATATCCGGAGTTAAGATGAATGAAAGAAGTCGAGAAGGATGTTATACATGTTCTTTAGCTCCATAATGATAGTTCATGAAAGGAAATTGTTACTTGGCTACTCCTAGATCATTTGAGTGGGAAGTAAAGATGATAGAGGAAAAAGACAAGTAAGTACCCTTCAACAAGGGCAGACTACTGAGGGAATCACTAAAGTGCAAATTGTCTGATCTTATTTCTACTTAGTGTAGCTTTGATCCATGGAAGCTGTTAAATGATCCCTTAACTCTACTGGTTGGTGCATTTGTCTTAGGGAAAAACGCCTATGTGAAATCAATGTAAAGTGGAAGTTTTGATTCTGTTTTCAAATTTAAAATAGTTGTAAGCCCAGTTACCATGACTTAAATTCTTTACTGTTTGCTCTAAAAGACAATACAATCTAGTTGATTGATTCCATCATCATATCCAACCATTCCACATTTAAGGGAAGGAGGAACATGAAACTATTTTTGAAGGAAGGCCTTTGAAAAGTGATGAGTCAGATAACAAGACGAAGGGGACTAATATTTATTTAACCATTAAAATGAAGTATGTGAACACTTTACATCATGTGTAATCTAGGAAACATCTCATCTATAAAAGTTAAGTAACCTGTAGTCAAGACAGGACTCAAAACCTTTGTGTTTTCCACAGCTTAATGCTTCTGCTGTACAATGTAAGGAGTTAATGCATTATGATTTCTGGGTAATTATGTACCATTTTAATATCAATCTGAATTTTGGAAACTATATCTGGATACGTTAGTACCTATACATATTTGTTTATGATGTCCAGATTAACTTCTTCAGTAGGTATCAGAAAGTAGTTTCACCCTTTCATTTTTATTGTGTAGGTAACTAAGAGTGGTTAGATATGGTAGTTGTTGTTGATTTTAGTTGAACTTGAGCCCACTCGTTTACTTATTGTTAAGTTTCCTCGCTGGCATTGGAGGCTTGAAAAATGTGGGAAAGGAAGGAAGGAGTGAGAAAGGAGAAAGAAACTCCAATTTATTGAGTGCCCATGTGCCAGATACTGTAGCTAGTGGTGGAACCAAGACTGTAGCTCTGGTTTGTTTAACTTCAAAGCTCCTGCCCTTTCTATTATGCATCAGTGCTCTTTTTACTGCAGGTCCTTAAATCAAATGTTAGTGTACTTTTGACCAGGTAGTTACATACTAACTTTTCTTTCAAGGCTACTGGCTTACTTAACTTGGGTGTTTATAGGACAGTGCTAGTAATGGTAAGAGTGGAGGTTAAAAAACTGTGAAGAGCAGGAAATTTCTCAAGGGGAAAAAAAGAGTTGTTCCCTAAACCCAGGTAATTATATTGTAAGTTTGTCAGTTTCAGAGCCCAGGAAAATAGGAAAAAAGGATGAATGTGATTCAGTACAAATCTGTCACCACTACTAGAAATTAACTCGAATGTGTTAATTATATATTCCTCTTTAAAGGAAGATTAAAGTATATGAGGGACTCACTTAATGTCAGACATTTTTATGCAAAACACTCAAGTGATCTGAAAAAAAAAAGAAGAGTAAATGTTCATGAAGCAACTGTTAAGGAGCTGGAGACTGTACATAAGTAGGTTGGGAATCAAGATAACTGGATTATTTTCTTTACCGTTGACCCTTGAACAACACTGGTTTGAACTGCAAGTCCACATATACAAGGATTTTTTTCAATAATAATACTACAGTAATACACTATCCTTGATTGGTTGAATCTATTATGGAGAAACCATGTGTGTAGAGGGCCAACTGTAGGTAATATTCAGATTTTTGCAGAAGATCAGTACCCCTGGCTCACATGTTGTTCAAGGGTCAACTGTGTTGTTATTGAATGACGGTGTGATTTAATCTCTTTATAGATTCCTGCCTGTGAAAAGACATATACTGCCTGTTGTTTTGCCTAAATCATTGTAGAAGAAGCTTGGAGATGAAACAGTTATTGCATATCAAGTTGCTTAAAATTTCATGTTAATTAACATATCATTTATGAATATATATTTTGATACTGGTTGTATGCAACTGCTATTGTATATTTAAGTTACAGTGACTTAAAATGGAAGCGTGATATAACAGAAAGAATTTAGACTTTAGAGTCAGATAGTCTTATGTATGACTCTGGGCTCTGCTGTTTTCAAGCTATGTGGCCACTATGAGCTTCAACTTCTTTACCTGTAAATTGGCAGCTGTATTAGTTATCAATTGGTGCAAAAAATATCACCATAAACTTAGTGGCTTAAAACAACACACATTTATTAACTAACAGTTTCTGTGGTTCAGGAGTCTGGACATGGCTTAGCTCTATCTTGTGCTTCAGAGTCTCTCACGAGGCTGCAGTCAAGGTGTTGGCAAGGACTAAGGTCACCACAGAACACTTGATTGGGGAGGCATATGCTTCTAGGCTCACATATTCAGGATTTAGTTTCTTGCAAGCTATTGCATTGAGGGCCTCATTTCCTAGCCAGTGGTTATCTGAAGGCTGCTCTCAGTTCCTTGCCATGTGAGCCTCTCCATATGGCAGTTTGTTTCATCAAAGCCCGACAAGGGAGTCTACTGTTAAGATGAAGTCAGAATCTTTTGTAATCTAATCATAGAAGTGACATCCCCTCACCTTTGAGGTATTATATTAGTTAGGATCAAATTACTCAAAGGAAGGGGGTTACAGAAGGGCATGGATTTTAGGAGGAACGATCATTGGGGCCATCTTCCTGACACAGGGGCAATAATACCTGCTTTACAAGATTGCTGTGAATATTAAAAGAAGTAACATATATTTAAAGTTCTCTTTATTTTTGGACCTGACCTTAAACTACCTTTCTAGATATTATTACCTGTTAGTCTTCTGCATAGGAACCAAACTTACTATTATTACTAATAATATTTTCCATTTTTTTCTTTCCATCTAGACTTTGTGGACTCTGTTTCTTTAATTTGTAATGGTTGCCCCCAGAAGTTTGACTTGTGAAATTCTGTTCATCTTCCAGAGTCTATCTGAAATGTTACTTTTTTTCATAAACTTTCCTTCACCCATCAGACTCAGAAGTCATCTCCCTCATCTGATCTCCTATAATACCTTTTATAACTTTATTATGGCATATATCAGCCTGTCTTGAGTTTTTTCTTTGTTCCTTAGATTATGAGCTCCTAAAGGGCAAAGATTGCGTCTTAATCTTTTCTTATCCCCATGTTATTATAACATCATTTTTAAAACATTGTAAAACAACAGTTTTTGATTAATGAATTAGTTTTTCCAAGGTTTAGCAGTTTAATAACTTATAGACACAGATGTAAGGAACTTTAAATGGTTGTGGTTGTTTTATATGTTGTAATAACAATATTTCTAGCACTATAGGGAATGAAGTATTCCAAATAAGTTAAGTTTACAGTTAATCTTAAATATCCTTTAATATCCCTAAATTGATTTTATTTTAATCACTATTAATTCATTCATTTACTCATCCATTTTTTTCAATCAACAAATATGTAAGGATTTATTATATGATAATCCCATGTATTAGGGTCTTGGGATGAAAATCTAGTATCTTTTGTATACTTCTCTGTCATAACAATAAGTTACATTATTAAAAGTAATTTAACCTTTTATTCCTGACTCAGGCATAGTATTTTGAATATCAGATATTCAGCTGTACCACAGTCGTAATATACAATATGAACTATTAAGCTACATAAGGGCTATTTGTCTCTAGCTCCAACTGTATTGCTTGGGCTTCTAAAACTACTTTGTAGTTTTTCCTCTTTTTTTGTCACGTTTGTGCTTTTACTGAGCTAGTTTCTAGTCCCTTTGTTATTTTCTTATTCTAAAGTGCTATGTGCTGGGAAATTAGGTAGCCAAGTATGTCAGTGTTCTGTATAAAATGTGAATTCATGGACTCTGAAATTGTAAGTCGAAAGAAAAGTACGTGAGATGGGACATGAAATCTGTTGTGATACCTGAATTGAATTTTTAAAAATTCTTTTCAGAAAATGAACTACTTTTCTTTACAGTTACATTCTAGATAGTTTAAATTGTCTCATATGTGTTGCTTTATGAGTCATAAAAGACTTCCAGATAAAGTCAAGGGTTACAGTAAATATGGTTCAACTTTTCAGAAGTTTAGTTTATGCTACTGAGTTTTCACAGACAGCTGCTTAATGCCACTGTGTATTTGTAGATCTACTCTGTAAGAAAAAAAAGATAGGTGCCTCATAAAGCAACATATCACTCTCTGGACAGCAGTGTACTGAAAAGCATGTTAAGGAATGCAATCACATACTGTTTATCACTTTCACAAAATTATCTTTGTAAAGTCAGCCTAGTTTTTATTTTATCAAAAGGTTAGTCACTATACCCATACATTGTTATCTTCAAAGTTTTAAAAAGAATTTTTATAATCCTCTTCAGGTTCCTTCTTTGATTATTAAGTAGCTTTGGCATTATCCTGCTAACCATTTAGGTTTCTAATTTGGTATTTAGTCTTGTGAATGTTTATTTAAACTATAAAGGACAAAATGGTTTGATTTAATTATGTTATTTTGTAGTATGTCCTTTGGCAAGCATTCAACACTATAGATCTGTCCATTCAGAATATTTTTCAGTTAACTTAAATTTTTTTTTTCTAGGTTAAAAAATGGCCATACTTTAGTGACTGATCAGCCTAATGCTCTGCTTATGAAAATTTTACCATCATTATCTTTTTCATTTTGGACTGAGAAAATGAATCCAGATACAGAAGAAAGTACGGGATGTTGGAAAAAAATACCCGTTAAACAGTGGAATATCTAATAACTAATCTGCAAGAAGTATTAAAGAAATAAAATTGTTATGCTTCGATTTTGGCATGGTATTGACTCTCTAGCTCATAGGTAGCCCTCTAAAAAATCATCCAGTTTTCTAAATTATGGAAATTTTGTGGAAGACGTTGACCTGGATTTTGAGCCTCGTCATGGCTTCATCGGAATTTCATAATGACCACAGGCTTTCATACAGTTCTCAAGGTAGGATTCCTGCTTTTGAAACTGACAAAAAAAACGTTGCTATTTATCTTACAAGAAAAGACTCTGAATATTTAGTTTGGATGAACGTTTTCTTTGGGATGTATGCTGGTAGGAGCGGAGGCCTACTGTGTCAATTCAGTGCTAGTTTCATAAATGTTAATGACTCTAAAAGAGTTTGTTTAACTTGTCCTACTAGGATTTAATATCCAGTGCATTTTAGAGTTGACTGGTCTTTCTTAGAAGATGATAGACCTAAGCCTCTTCTTCTGAATTCTAAACTTTAATAGGGTTACTCATTGCCAGTATTTACAGGCAAGTTCACGTTCAAAAGGAATCCAACGGTTTTTCTTGCAAAAGAGCAAGAAAGCAGGCAAATTCTGATATAAGATCCTTCTAACATGGACCCTTAGTGGAAAAATATGTTTCCAAACTTAAGAATTCTGATATAAGGACTGGAAACTAGATAAAAGAGTAAGAGTTATAAGAAGTTCAACTTTTCAGATTCTAACCCATAGGTCCCTATAATTTTAATCTGTAAAATTGAACTTCATATCATAGGAAAGATCTTAACAGAGGTCCCAGGAGTGAAGGTCATTTTGTTTTCCATGGACCAGTCCAATTCTTATGGAATTATTGAAAGCATACCTTTTGGATTCTCCTCCCATGAATGTATAGTTCATTTTTTTGGTGCTGATGAGCCAGATTTTCAAGGCTATTATAGATTGATGTATATATCTAGAAGTCCATATGTACAAAATGTGGCTCTCAAAGTAGATCAACAAAGCCATAGCATTTAGTATGAACTCTTATTTATGAGAAGTGAAATAAATATTATTTTTCAGTTTTTTTTCCATTTGGTCATGGTTTCATGGGAGTTTATATTTGTGGATGAACTTCATGTGTAGACAGTGAAGCAAGTTGCAGACATTTGGTTCCACCTTAGTGATAAACTTAGCTAAAGGAAGATGTGGTTAAGAAGGTAGATTGGTAATATTTAGTACACCTAAGTGAGGAAAATATATTTAATAGTCCCCTGAATTTTTTGTCAATCTGATAATTTTTAAACAACTTTATTTTGATATAGTATACATACCATGTAATCACCCATTTAAAGTATACAATTCAGTGGTTTATAGTATATTCACAGAGTTGTACAGCTATCATCACAAGCAATTTTAGAACATTTTCATTACCCAAAAAAGAAACTCTGAAATCATTAACAGTCACTCCCCAGTTCCCTCCAAACCAACTTACCCCCAGCCCTAGGCAACCTCTAACCTATTTCTCTCTGCAGAGATTTGCCTATTCTGTATATTTATATAAATGGAATTCTATGTGACTGGTTCCTTTCACTTAGCATAGTGTTTTTATAGTATTAGATAATGAACTTTGATTATGAAGGCATTCATGTCATACCATGTATCAGTACTGCATTCCTTTCTGTTGTAGAATAATCTGTTGTATGAATATACCACGTATTATTCATTCATTCATTCATTCGTCAATTGATGGACATTTGGGTTATTTACCCCTTTTGGCTATTATGAATAATGCTGCTATGAACATTCATGTACAAGTTTTTGTGTTGATGTACATTTTCATTTCTCTTGTAAAAATACCTAAGAGTGGAATTGCTGGGTCAGGTGGTAGTTCCGTGTTTAACTTTTTGAGGAACTGCCAGACCGTTTTCCAAAGTGGCTGCTGTATTTTACATTGTGACTGATAATTTTTTAAAAAAAGAAAAAAATTCTACAAGACTGTAGAGATTCTATATAAACTCTTTTGGATAACTTTCATAAACATATTTTATCTGAATGAAATTCTGTTCTTTTACATATGTGTACTTTTCACTGCTTTTTGTTTCAGTATAAAATATTCATATTTACTGTAGAATTTAGCTTTTAGAATTCATGTCTTTAAAATTAGATTTGAAAAAGAAAAATAGCCTTTCAAAATAATTTTAGAATTTTTTTTAAGAAATGGAATATTTGGAACTTAATTCATTTTGAGATTTTAAACTTCTGCTCTTTCATTTTTGTTTAATATAACATTTTTTGTCCATACCTCACATATAATGATGCATAGTTTTAAGCAATATAGTTGTTGTTTATACTGCTACTTCTTTGTTCTGTTAAATTTTCTTTTCTTCCATGTGTTTTTTCTGGACTCTCTGCCTTGTGATTACAAAGAGGAATTCCTGACTTATCTAGAACACTACCAGCTAACTATTCCAATAAGGGTTGATCAAAATGGAGCTTTTCTCAGCTTTACTGTGAAGAATGATAAGCACTCCAGGAGAAGACGGAGTATGGACCCTTTCGATCCACAACAGGCAGTATCTAAGTTATTTTTTAAACTTTCAGCCTATGGCAAGCACTTTCACCTAAACTTGACTCTCAACACAGATTTTGTGTCCAAACATTTTACAGTAGAATATTGGGGGAAAGATGGACCCCAGTGGAAACATGATTTTTTAGACAACTGTCATTACACAGGATACTTGCAAGATCAACGTAGTACAACTAAAGTGGCTTTAAGCAACTGTGTTGGGTTGGTAAGTAGATGTTATAATTTTAAATTTCGGATGAGAAAATAAATTCACAATATAAATGTCTTTCCTCAGATTAATAAAATCTATACATATATATACATATATATACATGTGTGTATATATATATATATATACAGTTTATCTAGGGAAGGTAACATTCTAAAATTTTTTGTTATTTCTGCTGCCTTTGCTTTTGATAATCTTTTTCATAATGTTTGCATTGACTTTTCAAAGTAAGAACAAATTTTAAAACCCCATATTATTAGTAGAAGAATGAATGAAACCTCACGTTTCCTTTTAGAGTTACATTTTTCTGTTCAAATAGGATATCCTTAATGCATATAAAAAACTCAGTCATTATGAGGAGCTTAAGGGTATTGTATGTATGTATGTATATATTATGGCAGGAAACCATGACATGGATTGCCTCCTTAGGTCTCTTTCTATACTATCTTTCTCTGGTAATCAACATAGCTTAAAATTACGTATGACCTACTTAATGTTTATAAGTTCTTGAAGGAAAATCTTTTATATCAATGTCTCTTTATGAAATAATTTTCCCTATATTTATCTGAAAATTGATAATAAATCTTATTTTACTTAGAAATTGGATTTCAAGAGTATAGGTTCTAGCCTGGGCATTTGAGTCCATTCTAGTCTAATGGTAAATACATAGTTCAAGGTGGCACATAGTAATGGTTGTAGAACAAAGCATGTTCTTCTGCTTCTACTTCCTCTAGTTCACTCTTCCTTTACTGCTTTTATCCTGTTCAGGCTAGTATAGATGTTTCATTAAAGCTTTATCTGTTTAAAAGAGTACACACATTTTGATGCTCAACTCACATTTTCAGAAATTGTTTTTCTTCCTTACTCTATCACATCCATATCCTCATTTTTACTTCAGTATAAACAACTACATAATTAGAGTTGGGTTTAAATAGTTCTAAATTTGGAAGGAGTTTTAAGAACCACCCAGTGGAGAAAAATTTTCACTGTAGGTATATATAAGAATTTGCTCAGATTATCTATTTTCTTTAACTATTAATAAGTCAAAATGATTACTTAGATTTTAATATTTGGGTTTAATTCCTATAAAATAGACACATTGAATACATTCCTCACTAGCTTCTTTCTCTATAAGCAGTGTTAAGCTTTATATACAAAAGAAATTTATCTTTTTGAATAAAGATAAATTATCCAAAATAAATCTGTTTTAAAACTTCTTACATGTTAAAATGACATTTGCTGTTAAGTACAATAGAAAAATACTGTTCCTAGTCATTGACCAAGCTCTTTAAATTTGGCATTAACATTAATTATTGCCATTGATAATTTTAACAGGGTGGTGAAATGAACGGATTTGAGATTTAGGGGAAAAAAACTAATTCCATTGTGAGATTTGAGGGAAGAGGAGCGATTGGAAATATGAAGATGAGTTAGATCATGTAGGAGATAATGAAGGCCTATAGCAAGACTATGGCACTGGGAATGGAGAAGATAGAATTTGAACCACATTTTGGTGAGAAAATTTATAGGATTTGTGTCATTAATTTTTCTTCCCTGGCATATAGTACATAGTAGATATTTAATAATATTTTTAAAAATTGAAATATCATTGAACTGGGTGTGGGATGAAGGAGAGAAAGTAATTGAAGTTGATTGAGGTTTCTCTTTTTGATGAGGCTATATATGAACTTACTAGCAGAGAAAGGGAATGGTAGTAGAATGTTGGATTAGAAAGGAAGATAAAGAGAGTGATTCTGATATAGTAAATGTGAAGAATCTGAAGAAATAAAGGTTAAAGATGTCTAGTTGGCTTTTGGGAAATATAACTCTGAAATTTAGAAGAGAATTTAATTCTGGAAACAGTTGAGAATTGCTCATATAAGTGACTACTGATGAAACGGTGAAAGATGTTGATGAGGCAAAAGTGAGAAGGTTGTAAATGGAAACTTTTCTATACTTAAGGGGATAGCAAAGTGTCATTCATCTATTTTTCATCCTCATTGAGACTTTCTGTGTGTCTTATTCTCTCTTATTTCTATTCGTTAACACCTGTTTTATTTTGCTTCCTATTGAAACTGCATGGTCCATGTTGACTCACTTTTTTTGTTGTTGTTGTTAATTTTTATTGGAGTATAGTTGCTTTACAATGTTGCTCGATCTAGGTGTGGTCTGCCAGGTTTGTCCACTAGTTACTATTTCCCCTTGGCAACTAATAAGGAATTTGTGAGCAGATACTTTGTGAGCAGATACTATGTAAATATCCTATTCTTCATCTTACTTTTACCCACCAGTTTTAGTAACCCTCGTCTTCATTCTTATTTTATATCATGTTACATTTTTAATCAAATGGAATATGTAAACAAGTTTTTCTAAGATCCCACTTTTCTAAGGCCCCTTTTAATCAATTCTGTTTTTAATTGTTCTATATAAAATAGTTTTCAATGTAGAGATCATTAGTGTTTTCTAATCATACTTCCTTACCCATAGTTTCAGTTTTACAATGCTTGCACCACTCAAAGGAAAAAATTCCTAACATTATAATCTATCAGTTGTTTAAAATAATGTTACTTTTTAGTTTGCTTTATATTTGAACCATGGCCTTCTTATTTAGGTTTTGTTTTTCTGGAGTTTCTAGTTACTTTTATTTTGTCTTATTGAGGAAAAAAAAATGATTTCTTTACCAACTGATCAGTTTCATCCAGTTCCTTAGTCCTTATACCTATTGCTTGGAATATATTCCATTCTTCTTTGGAGGAATTTTTCTTGGAGTGTATGGGTTAATTAATTTCTTGAGCTATTACACTTCTCTCATCTTGGGATTTCTTTTTTCCTAGGTTAGTTCCACATCTTCTTCTTTCTGAGTTTACATCCTGGTTTTGTTGGAGAACATCTTCAAGTAATTACCTCAGAAAAGGTGCCTGAGAAGTAAAATTTCTGAGTCCTTGCCTATTTGAAAGTGACTTTATGTTACCCTCATGTTTGGTTAATAATTTAGTTGGATATAGAATTCTAGGTTCAAAAATAGTTTTCCTTCAGAACCATGGATGGTAGAATTGGAAAAGGGAAATATGGGGTATCAAATTTATCTCTATGGTTTTATATCTTAGGAAAAGATTTAAAGAGCTAAAAAAAATTGGCATTGATACATTTTGGGTGGCAGATAGAAGTTTGCTTCTTGTTCTTTTCCTCTTCTTTTAAAAGTTTTTTTTTCCAATATGATATGCTTTTCTCCTTATCCTTCCTGTTTCAAGAATTTTATAAATAATGTGGTAAGCTGTGGGTCTTCTTTCCTGACCCCTATTTTGTATTTGATGGGCGATTTCAATTTAAAGACCCTCCTTCAACTTAGAGAAATTTTAAAAAATATTTCCTTAGTGATTTTATCTCCTTGTCCCTCACCACCCCATTCTGTAATTGGTTTTCTGCTTCTCTTATCTCTCCTCCCCCCTTTTTCTCCTGTTCTAAGTTCTATGAGATTTTCCCACTTTTGCTTTCTTTTTCTTTAATTGATTTACAGATTGTAGCAGTCATATTTCTAATTTTCAACAGATCTTTCCTGCATTGTTTCTTTCTTCATATTTTGTTCTTATTTGATGAAAAATGATTTTCTTCTATCTCTCTAAGATACTAAAGACTATAAACCTAGTTAAAAAAGACCAATGACCCCATTAGACTTTCTATTCATTTAGTTATGTTCATAGTTGCTTCTCTACTTTTTCCATTATTAATTCATCCATTCACCAAGTGCTTATAAGTACCTACCATGTAACAGGCACTGTTCTAGGTGCTAGGAGTACAACAGTGAATGAAACAAGAATCCCTGTTATTGTATAGCTTGCATTCTAGTGGAGGAGATACACAATAAGATAAATAAATAAAAATCATAATATGTTGGATACTGATAACTTCTAATGTAGAAAAAATATTGAGTAAAGACCTTAAAAGGAATGAGGAAAGGAATACTGACATCTGAGGGATAAGATTTCCAGGTGGAAATCTTCAAGTACAAAGGTCTGATCTGAGAGTGTTTGAGGAACAGCAAGAAGACTACCATGGCTAGAGCTAAGTGAGAGAGAGGAAGAGTAATGGAAAGTGAAGTTAGAAAGAAAACTTGGGGGCCAGTTGTTAGGTTTTAGAGGACACAGTTAGGATAGAATCAATGATGATTCCAAGCTTGGGGCCTGAGCAACTAGAAGAAAATAGCAGCCATCACATGAGATGAGAAAGACTCAGACATTAACTGAGATGGAAAAGCTGTAGGAGGAGTAGGTTGGGGGGTGGTATATATCATAGCTTCAGTTAGACGTGTTAAACTTGAGATATTGTATAGGATGCTGGGTATCCAAGCCTGGAGTTCAGGAGAGAGATGTGTGTTATGAAGTTATTTTCGGGGTCATCTATATAAATATAAATGACATTTAAAGCCAGGAGATTATGTGAAATTGCTTAAGGGAGAGTATATATAGAATAAATAAGAGGTCTAAGGACTGAGCCTTTGGGTGCTCCAAGGGGTTAGGGAGGTCAGAAAGATGTGGAGGGGACAGCAAAGAACAGTGGAGTAAGAAGGTGAAGGAAAACCAGGCAAATATCCTAGAAGCTAAGAGAAGGAAGTATTTCAAGGGAAAAATGCTGCTGAGTCAAAATAAGAGTATGACTGAAAACCAATCATTGAATCTATCAGTGAAGAAGTTATTGATGAGCTTGGCAAAAGCAGTTTTGGTGAAGTCATAGTGGGGTTTGGAAAAGAGGCAAAAGCCTGATGCGAGTAGGTTTAAGAAGGAATGGGAGGGCTTCCCTGGTGGCGCAGTGGTTGAGAGTCCGCCTGCCGATGCAGGGGACGCGGGTTCGTGCCCTGGTCCGGGAAGATCCCACATGCCGCGGAGCTGCTGGGCCTGTGAGCCATGGCCGCTGAGCCTGCGCGTCCGGAGCCTGTGCTCCGCAGCAGGAGAGGCCACAAAAGTGAGAGGCCCGCGTACCGCAAAAAAAAAAAAAAAAAAAAAAAGGAATGGGAGAAGAGTAAAGAATATATAGACAATTATTTTGAGGACTTTTGGAAAAGCAAGAAATGATCGGTTGCTGCAGGCAGAAGTGGGAGTCTTTATCATTTTGTTTTATAAAAATGAGAATGATTGTGTAAAGAGAAGAGAAATTTCTGGAGTGAATTCTTTGATAGGCGAGAAGGGATGAAATCATCTACATAAATCAAATAATTGTTCTTATCTAGGAGAATGGACAGTTCATCCATAATAACAGGAAATAATATAGAACATATGGACATGAGATGCAGGTAGGTTGGTATTTGCAGTTGGAGAAGTTTGCAGGAGGTTGTGTGCTGTTTTCTATTGGAATGGAAGATGGAAAGATGAGGTGTTAGGGGATTAAGTAGAGAGGAGAAAGTATGAAATATTTATCCCAGAGAGCAGGATACTGAATGAACTAGAGAAACATAGTATAATTGCCATGAAGCGTCAAGGACACAGTTGAGATTTGTGATGATGGATTTAAAGCAAGACTAGTCTAAGGTAAGATGAACAAGATATTCAAAGGAGAGGAAGCCGAGGAAGTGAGAGGACAGGGATTGAAGAGACCATCTATGTAAGTAGTTCTTAAGCTGGGGTCTATGGATAGAATTCAGGGGGTTTGTTAACTGGAATGGGGAAAATTTCATCTTTATCTTTACTAATTCTTAAGTGAAATTTAACATTTCCTTCAGTTAACAATATAGGTAACAAGCCAGTAAAGTAATAGCAGTACCTGTAACTTTGTCTTGATAGAAATATTTTCATATCGTGTTACAGTTTTTGCAGGTCCCTTAAAATATTATTTATGTTAATCACTATTGTGAAATTATAGTAGTTGTTAGACCTATTGCAAAGCTTCTTATTTAAAGAGTTACAAAAAGGCATATGTATTACTATATTACATTTTTAAAATATTTTGATAACTGTATTTCATTATAATTGGTTTTATTTATTATCCTATATATTTCTTTTGCATTTAAGATATTATTCTGAGAAGTGGTCCCCAGGCTTCACCCCTAGACCTTCAGAGGGATTCAGGGCACGTGCACACACACAAATTTTAAGAACCAATTATATAAGAAGATACTGAAGTCAACAATTATTCAGGAGTGGTATTGCAGAGGGTGACAGTGACCCAGAAGCTAAGATCTTTGAGGAGTGAGGAAAGTGACTTTGGGTCAGTAGATAACTACAGCTAGCAGAGGGAGAAGGTGATGGTATGGGATTTGAAGGTGGTAAGGTTTTTTCTTTTTTTGGAGGAGAGAGGGATAATTGTTTAGAAATGGCAATGAGTACAAGAACTCTTAACCCTACCTCCAGGTCCAATAGGAGGTATGTAGGAGAGAAAGTAGCCACCATTCCAGAAGATTACAGGGAAGAAAGAATGTTATCTAGGGAGATTCAGGTTTTTGTTTGAGCAAGATGAAGTGAACATTCACAGATGAGGCTGAGTGTATAGGAGATTTTGTATATAATTGACCTTGAGTTTGAGAGGGTACAGCAGAAGTGTTTTAAATGGTGAAGGGGGAAGTAGAAGATGGGATCAGAAAACATGATGTACTTAACCATATGGGGAGTAGAATCCAGGGGATGGACCTTGGGCATTTTGGAGGGACTGGCATGACAAGGCAGGGGGGCATGATGAGATCCTGATGGTCCAGAGGCCAGCAGTGCAGAGGTGAGTGGGGATGCTGAGGGAAGTGGGAGTAGGGCTCTTGCTAGGCATGCACAGATTTCTGGGACTCCCACCTAACCCAGGTCCTCTATCATCTGGCCTCCAGCTCCTTTCTAATCTCATAATCATTTCCCCCTTCCCTCCCTTTAGCCACAGTAGCTCCTTGCTGTTTCTCAAATACTGCATGCCTGCTCCTACCCCGTTGCCTCTGCACTTGCCATTCCCACTGTCTGATCTGCTCTTTCCCAAGATATCTGTTGGGCACGCTCCTTCACTTTATTCAAGTTTCTGTTCAAATATCACCTTATTATAGAGGATGTTCCTGACCATCCTAAATAGTTTATATAATTCTCTCTGTCCTCTGATGACTTTCTGTCCTCTTACTGCTTTATTTTTCTTCTTGACATTTCTTACTACCTGATTGATTATTTATTTATATAATGAATTAATGACTTTTTTCTACCTCTTCCCACCAAAATGTAAGCTCCATGATAGAGCCAGAACTTTGTTTTTTTCACTTTTGTATTCCCACCACCTAGAACAGTACCTGCCATGTGATAGGCACTCAAAACATACTTGGTGAATGAATAGACAAAGTTAGAAGCACCCCTCAGGGGACTTCCCTGGTGGTCCAGTGGTTAAGACTCTGTGCTCCCGATGCAGGGGCCCTGGGTTCGATCCCTGGTCAGGGAGCTAAGATCCCACATACCGCAACTAAGCCCACGTGCCGCAACTAGAGAGCCTGCACGCTGCAGTGAAGACCCAGCACAGCCAAAATTAATTAATTAATTTTTAAAAAAGAAGAAGCAGCAGCACTCAGAGGATAAAGGAATTATAGTGGCTAAGAGTCCAGTCTCCAAAGATAGTTGAGTGAATTTGTTACTTAGCTTTGCTCAGTGTAGGTTTCTCATCTGCCAAGTAGACCTGATAGTAGTACTTACTTCATAGAGCTATTAAGATTAAATGAGATAATGAGTGTAAACATTTTACAGAGTACCTAACTCTGGATGTTCTTCCAGGGCCTTTCCGTTCTTGAAATTAGAGATTTTATTTACTTACCAAGTTTCTGACTTTGTTTTTCTCCAGCAACCTGAGTTTTTTGCTGAGGACCTTTTGACATCTTCTGCCCATAGTCCAGCATCACATGACTTTAGTGCTCTCCCCTTTCTGGGCAGTACTCTAGACACTTATCAAAACTTCTTATACAAGCCCTCTCTTCTGCATGCACTCTCTTTTCTTCAGGAGCCTTGCTCAGTTTGCTATTACTTTGTTAATCTTGATGGTAAAGTAATTCATGATCAGGTATTAGAGTTTGTTACTGGCGTATTATATTATTCCTGTCAGTATTTGCATTTAATTTAGGGACTAATATCCTAAAAGTAAAGCAAACAGTTGTGAAAATAATGTGAAGTGACTAGGTCTGCTTTTTTTTTCTTTTTGCGGTACGCGGGCCTCTCACCGTTGTGGCCCCTCCTGTTGCGGAGCACAGGCTCCGGACGTGCAGCCTTAGCGGCCATGGCTCACGGGCCCAGCCGCTCCGCGGCATGTGGGATCTTCCCGGACCGGGGCACGAACCCGTGTCCCCTGCATCGGCAGGGGGACTCTCAACCACTGCGCCACCAGGGAAGCCCTAGGTCTGCTTTTTTTGTTTTTTGCATTCTTTAGCTCATTTCATGTAGGTGGCTGCCAACTTCATCTGTAAGTTAGAGCAACTCTGATTATGTCTTATTTTTCTTTCCAAGCATGTGGTACTTAGCATGAATTTCCCTAAACAGAATCATAGAGGTTTAGATTCAAAGGGATCTTAGAGATTATCTGGACCAGAGGTTTTTATCTTTTTTTTCTTTTTAAATCGGCAAAATTCTTTTCTCAAATGAAATGTTATGTGGAAACTTAATATATAGATTAATAAAAACACAGCTGATTCCTAATCCCAGGAATCCAAGCCATGTAGGTCTACCTTTGTTGTCTGGGGCAGTCCCCTAAGGGCACTTCCATGGAACCCTTAGGGCTCCCTAGAGTGCTGTTTTAAAACCACTAATTTACACCAACCCTTTCATTTTTCCAGCTGAGGAAATACGCTCAGAGAGTTTATGTTTTATCCAGTGTTACAGGGTAAATTAGTTGGGTTAAGAACAGTCCTCACATGTGCCATTCTTAGGAAAACACTATTAGACAAGGATGGAAGTTCTTATTTCTGATGTAGATAACTTACTATCTCATTTCTTTTAATCAGCAAATTTTATTTGCTGTATATACTACATATGAGACATTTTCTATGGGTGTAACTGATACCAAGAAACCCTTTCTTTAAGAGAGCAAATAGTATGGTTGGGAAAATAAAACATGCAGTTGGAAAGTTATACCAAATTTAAATACAGATTCAAGACCTGACATGTAGCAAAGCATAATATAATTAATTAAAAATAAATGATACCAATAATAAGCTCTGTTGGAGATCAGAGGAGGCTGATGCTACTGCAGTTGGACTCAAAAAAGTTTTAAAGAGGAGCTATGACTGAGCTAAGTAGGACTTGGCTAAGTAAATAGATGTAAGGCTATATAATACTGTAAATAAGAGCAGAGCTTTGTGGGAATACCAGTGCCTTCACTTACCTCTGTATAATGATGGGCAGGTTCTTAACCTCTGAACCTATTACTTCATCTACAAAATGGGGATGTATGGGACATATATGAATTAAGGACACATATACTGGTGTAACATAAAACTTTAAATGGGAGTAGTTTATCACAATAGTTTATTTCTCCCTTATGTGTGTCTAGATCGGACAGCTTTCCATGAGGTCAGTCAGGGACCCATGTTCTTTCTCTTTTGGCTTCCACCTTTCCTAGGTCTTTTCTCAGAGAGAGTAGAGAATTCCACTGGAGAGGTTCTCGGGGGGTGGGCCTGAAAGTGGTATATGCTCTGCCTATTTTCTATTGGCCAAAACTCAGTTACAAAGCTATACCTAAACGCATAGGAGTCAGTTAAGTTGTGTGCACAATTTGGAAAGGAAATAAGTCTTAGTGAACATACAAGAGGTCTCTGCTACCTCACATCGTTATTGGGAAGATTAGAGGAAATAATGTATGTGTTATGCTTAGTACAGGGCATAGCATGTAAAGGTATTTAAACATCCTTTTAAAAGAATAGGAAAATTTATATAATATTTTGCTGAGTATAGATAATTCACTAAATTTCTATTAACATGTGTTTTAACCTCCCTTTTGGAGAGGTATCAGTTTATTTTTGACTCCTGGTAATAATACTAATTAATATTTAAAATGATTCTTCGTGGTAAATTCTTTGTTTCTTTTTCTTTTAGCATGGTGTTATTGCTACAGAAGATGAAGAATATTTTATTGAACCATTAAAGAATACCACAGAGGACTCCAAACATTTTAGTTATGAAAATGGCCATCCTCATGTTATTTACAAAAAGTCTACCCTTCAACAACGGCATCTATATGATCACTCTCATTGTGGGGTTTCGGGTGAGTGTGGGGCTTTGAGAAAGTATAGTCTTGTATTGCCACTTTCTTCTGGCACGTAGGGTAAGATTAATAATAAAAGTAAACAGGAATTTGAGTAATTAGAATGATAATGTCCAGAGTCCTCTTAAAATATGTCACCTATTGATAGTTTTAAGTCAATTTTGGAAGCTCTTAAGAAGTCCGTAAAATACAAACCTGTGTAAAATTTGATATTTTTTTCTTTGAAGGGGAAACCTTATTTTATCCAGGTAATAGTTACAGCTTTCATGCACAGGTGTTCCATAGTACTCTGTGCTGTTTGGTTTGCCTGATATTTTTATGCTAGTGGTAGGAATCTAAACATTTGAATAAGACTTGAAGAGTCTTAAAGGTAGTATTCAAAGATATTGTTAGTTAGAGTACTATAGAAATACATAATAGGGACAATGAACCTAGCCTTTAGTGGTCAAAGAAGACTTCAGGGAGGAAGTGACTTTTAAGCTGAGGGAGTAATGGGTAGAGTGTTCCATATAAAGGGAATAGCATTTATAAAGATTCTGAAACAAAAGAGAGAATGTCACATTCCAGGAACTGACAGTTCATATAACTGGATATTAGAGAAGGGGTGAGATTCATAGTGGTTGGGGGGGAGTGGTCGTGAGAGGTGAAACTGGAGAGATAAAAAGTGGCCAAATCACAAAGGGCTTGTAAACCACTTCTAGGAGTTTACCTTCAGTATACTGGAATCCCACTGAAAGGTTTTATGCAGTAGAAATCACATGATCAGATTTGGGTTTTAAAAAGATTACTCTGGCAACCATATGGAGACTGATTTAGAGAAGAGAAAGACTAGGGTAGGGAGTTAGGAGGCTGTTTAGTCTAAAGATTAGAGAGCTTAGAGAAATAGAGGATATAGCATAGCATAGTAGAAAGAACATGGGCTTTGGCATACTTGTGGACAAATTATCCAACCTCTCTGAGTACTCCTTTCAGCACACATTAGTTACTCAGTACAATGGTCGCTATCATTATTATTGGGATGACTTTTTCTAGCATTTAAAGAGCCACTATATTAAAAAAAAAAAAAAAGGAGTAGATTTATTCCATGTAGTTCTAGTAGCTGGAACTAGGAGCAGAATATTTCAGAAGGAGATTTCAGCTCAATACAGAGAAGAGTTCACCAACAAGTAAATTTAATAAAAAATAGAATGGGTTCAACAGGTAGATTTGTAAAAATGGAATGGGTTGCCTTGTGAATTAGTGAATGCATCACGCTCTTGTTTCTTCTCTGTATCCTTATAGGCTCTTTTACTTCTGCTTCAAGTACAGTTGTTCTTTGGAGTTCTCATTCTCCATACTCTCTTCTTGAGTCATCTCTGAGGCTTTTAATTATGAGAGGTTCTTGTTGGTCAAGAATAATTGGTACTAGAAAAAGGTCACTTAAAGTGAATCTAGTTGAGGCATGAAATACAGTGTCATGGTAAATAATGAAAAAAGGTTTGATTTGTCTTTGAAATGAATAAAGAAGCTAAACATTATGGAAATAGTTTATCTTTAACAAAACTTAGGCTATAAGTACAACTTTATATAAATTTTTTAAAAACTAGGATTCAAATATTTAGCTGTTTATTGTTATATAATTTTCCCACCATTTTTTCCATAACATGATGTTTAAAGATCACCTTTTGCAAAAATATTTAAAGATTTCATCATGTTCTGAAAGGTATCTCTTAACTGTTTGAGATTCAGGTTATCCTCTTTTGAAGTGCCTATTTCGTTACTAACTGGTATTTACCAGGCAGAGCCTTATTTTTCAATGGTTTAGGCATGAATCAGGCAGTTCTCCAAATCTACTTTTATTGCCATCATAGACCACTGTAATGACTTTCTATCTAGTCTTCCTATCTCCAGGTTTTTCCTTTTCTGTCTTTAGTCAAGTCTATCTCCTAATTCTGGCTTACACACCTTCACTGGCTTCCCAATAGTGGGATTATAGTAGTAGCTCCCTAAATTCCGTGGGAATGTCACTAGATGTTATTGGGGAAAAGATCACTTTATGTTTAAGAAGTTTGAGAAATGTCTGGTTAAGAACTACCTTAACTGTGATACTAGCTCAGCAGCGTCATTCAAGTGAGATATGCTGTTATAGGCATACACATTGCCAGTTAATCTGTTAATCAGGAACTCAAGTTTATATCAGAATATAAGATATGAAAACCCTCTTGACAGTGGGTATTTTTATCTCATATTCAAATATGAATTTTCCCATTCTAATTAGATTTAAGCTATTGATTAAAAATTTTTTATGAAAGTAATATCTGTTCTTTGTAGAAATTTTAGAAAATACAGGATAAAAAGAAAAATAAAAAAGAAAATGAAAGTTGCTCTTTTACCACCCAGAGATAACTGAATGTTCTTATAGTCTATTCATATAGATATTATTTTGTCTTTATACCTGCATTATCTACTTATGTATTTATTAAATAAATATTAACTTAGCATGCATATGCAAGACTATTCTCAGTGCTGGGATGCAGCAACAAATAAAGCAGGAAAAGTCCTTACTCCAAGGGATCTTATATTCTAGTGAGGAGAGACAGTTAACTAAATAAGCATTTAAACAAAACATAAATATATGGCCAACCGTCAAGAAGTAGTAAGTGAGTAGTGAAAAATAAACCAGATCAGGGACTTCCCTGGTTGTCCAGTGGTTAAGAATCTGCCTTCCAATGCAGGGGATGCAGGTTCGATCCGTGGTCAGGGAACTAAGGTCCCACATGCCACAGGGTGCTAAGTCCTCGGGCCGCAGCTACTGAGCCTGTGCGCTCTAGAGCCTGCACGCCGCAGTGAAAGATCCTTCATGCTACAACGAAGATCCCGTATGTCGCAACTAAGACCCGATGCAGCCAAATAAATACATAAATATTAAAAAAAGAAATAAAAATAAACCAGATCAATGAGATAATTTTGCATGGCTGTATATATTAAAGATATTTTGACATTGATTCAAAACTCAAAATTATATTTCAGATGACAGAGATCTATGTACTTGGCTTTGGGGGAAAAGTTCTTTATTGTATATGTTTGTGGAGGAATGTTTTCTTTAACATTCAATACTCAATCTAAAATTAAACTGAGCAAAGTACATGTAATGAGTATCATTTGAACTACTAATCTCTATTTTGAAACAAAATAAAACAAGTCAGTTGTGTATTTTATTTTAGACTAAAAGAGATATTCATTACAGATCATTGAACTTAACATTAAGCAGTCAGTTGACAATTATAAAATGTATATATTGTTTTGTAATGATCTAATCATGCGGGAAAGATTTTAATCTTTAGAATGAAACTAAAGATGTTACCTTTTTAGATTTTATTCATTCAGTATGCATGTGTGTATATTACATATATTTATCAGACTACAAATCTTTTGAGTATAACGATTATATCTTTTCACTTATGAATGTCCATCAAAGACACTGTATATATATATTTCTGATGGAGCAATAGCCAAGCAAACTAACAATTAAAAAGCTAAAAAGTTGAAAATTGTGAATATGATGATAACAGCAGCTACCTTATACTAAATCCTATCAAATGAGAAACACTATTGCTAAGTGTTTATGTTGCCCAATCATGGTCTAATTCTTTATACAATACTTTAAATAAAAATAAGGAGAAATTGAATGAGAGTGAAAATTATCAAAATAATGGAAATTCTATCCTGTATTTAGACATTTAAGCTGTCCAGCCAGAGGAAGGAGAAGACTAGGCATGATTTGAATACACGAGTGGTTTCATGATCACAGAAAACTGAGCAAGAGAAATTGGAGTAATGTTAATGCAGAAAAGATTTGGCTGTCTCATAATGATATTACCACAAACCCAATGGCTTAAGCAATACACTTTTATTATCTCACATTTTCTGTGGACCAGGAATCTGTGTATGTATAGGTTATTTATTTAACCTCAGCCAGGGCTGGGTTCTTATCCAGAGTCTTTACTGGGGAAGAATTCACTTCCTCACACCCATGGTTGTTGGCAGCATTCAGTTCCTTGCTGTCATAGGACTGAAAACTTTAGTTTCTGGCTGGTTGTTTGCCAGAGGCCACCTCTGGAATGTACAATGTACAGTTCACCAACTTGGTTGTTTCCTTCCTCTAAGTCAGCAAGGGAATGACTTTAGTAAGATGCTACAATATTATGTAACATAGGTATGTAGTCATATACATGTAATCATGTACATCCCATCATCTTTCCTGTCTTCTGTTGGTTGGAAGCAAGTCACAGGTCCGGCTCATACTCAAGGGAGGAGATGAGGACACAGGAGGTTATGGGAGCCACCTTAAGAGACTGTCTGCCACAGTGGTCATAGGGGAATACTCACTGGCTGTCTTGGGGATATGCTATTGAATTAAGAAGTAGTATATTTCTGCCTCTCTTCACCTTTAGGAATAAAGACACTCATTTAATTTATATGAGTTTCAAAAGTATTTGACTGATGCTTCTCATGGTCATTTCCATCTCTTATTTCTTAAAATTTATAACTTCTCTCAAAGTAATTTTTAAAAGGGAAAGGCTGAAGAAAAACAGTATAGTGCCACTTTCTGTCAAGTAGATTATATAGATTACTCTAACTTTTCGTAAGTAAATTTTTCAGTAAGTGGCGCTTAGAAAGATTTCCTGTTCAATATAAGGATATGAAAGTGAGGTATACAGGGGACCTGTACTTGCTCAAGTTTATTAAATGAAGATGAATATAAATGAGGCAAGTGTTTACAAATGCCATAGTACTAAAAGGTTTCCTCTGTGCTAAAGGACCAAATATCTAGAAATCAAAGGATAAAGCTGCAATCCACACTGAAATGTGGTTTAAAGTGAGTTATGTCGGAATCATTGTCTTTCAACTCTCAGTCTAATGCCATTGACCTCTAGGTTATGGAAAAGGAATACTTTGGGTACTTTGTCAGGATAAATAGTTGTAGAATACAAAATTAAATGAAAAAGATAATTCACAGCCTTTTAGATTTGAGATTTCTAGAGCAGTATAGAATTGCTCTATTAAGATAGTTTAATAAAAGCATCTTACTTTAAAATAAATGCTCAAAAAGCATTTTAGGAATAGATTTTTGCAACATTAATATTCTTCATCAGAACTGTCTTAGGCTGTTTAGAAAGTCAATGCTTTAGTTGCTTTTTAAACAACTTTAAATGATTTTTTTAAGTACATATTCTAAATTTAAAAGTATTATGACATAATCACTCACTGGACAAATATGAAATGATTATTTGAAGATTCCTTTTTTAAAGTAAACTATTAGATTTATTTTGTTTTGTTTTCATGAGCAGTTGAATGTTATTAATTTTTTCAGGTAATATGATTATTTTGAAAAATTTGAAGTTTAATTTTTTCACTACTGCATTTCCTCATCCCCTTCCCTCACTTTGAAAAATCTTAGTGTGTTAGAGAATTTATGAGAAGTATGTCTACATGAAAACTCCATGAATAAATACGTTTAATTAGTGAACCTATGTGAACTAGATAATTGTTTTTATTGTAGACCTCCTAAGAAGTGGCAAACCTTGGTGGTTGAATGACACATCTGCTTTTCCTTCTTCACTACCAATTAATGGCATACATATCCACCAGAGACAGAAGAGATCAGTAAGCATTGAGCGGTTTGTGGAGACATTAGTAGTGGCAGACAAAATGATGGTGGGCTACCATGGCCGCAAAGACATTGAACATTACATTTTGAGTGTGATGAATATTGTAAGTTTGATCCCTCTATATAATTTTTAACTTAATAGTGTGTTATGGTTTTTGACTAAGGTCATGGATTTTTATTGTGAAATAATGATTTTGAGAATTAACTCATCAAAAGTTAGAAAGAATCGATCTATTACTTTTTCAGTTCCATAGAAAATAAATTTAAAGGTGACCTTATTGTTCATTTAGATCAGCTCACCCTCTTAATTAATTACTATGTTGTAATTCACCTTTAGGAGACAATTTTTCTTGAAGTAGACTTGTATAACAAATCTTTTACCAAGGCATCTTGAGGGTAGAGTTCTAAGTGGTATGGGATAAAAGAATCTTTTTATATAAGCAGTGGTTAAATGGATGAAAAATTGTTTTACCACTTTAAAAATAAAATCAAACAATCACCTTATGATTTTTGTCTGACTTTGTGTCTTTTCTTATTTTCTGGAGGTCAGGTTGCCAAACTTTACCGTGATTCCAGCCTAGGAAACGTTGTGAATATTATAGTGGCCCGTTTAATTGTTCTCACAGAAGATCAGGTAAGAATGAATTAGTTTATAAATCTAAAGCTCTTAACAGACAGACTGTAGAATTATGTATTAAAGGATAATATATTTTATTATTGTTCCTCTTAGAAAGTTCTAGTTGACTATGACTTTCAGCTCTAAGCATTTAATATTTTAAGCAAATTTGAAAGAGTTTACAAGAATATACCTCTTATGTCATGTTAAAGCTATATGTATGTGTGTTAGCTATATGTTTCAGTATAAAGATGAGCATTTGCATGGCAGACCTTATAAAGTGGTTTTGGTTGGTTTTGTAGGCTGATAATCACATATATTCACATTATCATTAAAGCTGGAACGGGAAAGAATGTCTGTTCAATAATACACTAAATTAATTCTAGGTCAAATATTACAGAGATAAAAATTGGCAAGAGGGTATTCCTAGAAACCACTACTTCTAATTATAGTCCCACTTTAGCCTTCAAAAGTTTTAACAACTGACCTTAGTAATTTGTTTGGAACATTTCTGGTATGCATGTTGTATTGCAGCCAAACTTGGAGATAAACCACCATGCAGACAAGTCCCTCGATAGCTTCTGTAAATGGCAGAAATCCATTCTCTCCCACCAAAGTGATGGAAACACCATTCCAGAAAATGGGATTGCCCACCACGATAATGCAGTTCTTATTACTAGGTATGGTTTGTTGCAAGTATTTTACCTTTGATTATTGTGTTTGATATTGTAACTATATTTGGTTCTATCTAAAGCCTCATTCAGGTAATGAGTATAGAGAAAGCAAAATGGTAATTTATTATTCACCACTGAGAAAGAATATACTGCAGTATTGTTGTGTTTGCATTAAATGAACCAAATAAGAGAAAAGATTTAGAGTTGACTTAGAAATTTAATATATATCTTTTCTTCTCCTAAGGTCTATTCATAAATTTTAACTGGAAGCACATATATGTTTTGTTAATTGAACAAAATACATGCTAAAAGCAAGATTGAAAAGTATGAGAAAAATCTGTTTTAAACATAAAAATGGGTCATCACTCTTGGTTATAAAATATATTAATTAGTCTTACCTCCAAATTGTTAAAAGGGAGGAGGACATCGGTGGTTACTCAGTTTACTTAGATGAATGTTTATTTAATTTAAAATATTTTAATTAAGGGGTATAAAGAAGCATATTTACTATACTATATGTTGAATAGCTTTTCTCTCAGGCAAAATTATTACTTGATGATAACCCAGTGAATTCATATATTTCTTTCCTGTTTTATAAAACTGTATTCAGATCCATTTTCTCCTTACTCTCCAATAAAAATTCTGTGAAGTAGATATTCTTATTATTTTTCCCATGTAAGAAATGAGGAGACCAGTTCAAAATATTTAAGTGGAAGAGCAGGGCTCAAGCCCTGGTGATCCTGTCTTCTTTGATTATACTTTGCTGTCTGTCTTAATTTTTTAATGCTCTAATCATGGTTGGTTAGAACCATGCTTAAATCATTTAAAGATGCTTCTCTTTTGATCTCTTATTAGTATTTAAAAATGAAAACAATAATAACAAATAAACAAATGAGCAAAATGGAAGGGTATTCTATCTTGGCTAAGTGGATTATTTCTTTTAATTTGCAAGGCAGTATTTAACATATGCGTCATCTGTGGTGTGCCCATTGACTCCACATTAGACTCTGTGGAGGGGGAGTATAAAGTATACAGGATCAGAATCTTGAGACCCAGTAAGATAATGTGAATTTAGCTTTTTGAAAAATGTTCCTGTTAACTGAGTTGTAGAGTTAAAGTTTCTGAGTTCATTTATTTTTTTACAGTTACACTTATTTTAATTGACTTCATCTACCTAACATTGTAAACCAAAAAACTTTGATTATGATATGCTTGCTGAATAAAACCAACATCTTAAGGTTCTATATTCATATGTGTTGACACGTCAGTCTGATAAATTCTGTAATTCCTCAGGTCTTGTGGTCTGGAATGGTTTCCAAATATATTTGAGGAGTTAAAAATATACTAGGAATTGTGCAAATATAGAAACTTTTGTGTAAAAATATATATGATATGATTAGTTTCAATGAAATTACTAGAGGAAAATATCTGTTATATATGTTTGACAGAATGATCACAGATATTTGCGTTGGCATCTGTACTTATATTTATAAAACCCTACCTCTCCGCAAAAAAGGCAATGCCCAGTGGGCTCTTGATGCTTCACATTTTTATTATTGTATCTGCATTGGATTTTTAACATTTGTTTTTAAACCAATTTATTTATTTATTTGGCTGCCCTGCACCGTGCTGTGCAGTTTGCGGGATCTTAGTTCCCTGACCAGGGGTTGAACCCAGGCCCCCCTGCAGTGAAAGTGCCAAGTCCTAACCACTGGACTACCAGGGAATTCCCGGCTTTTTAACTTTTGCATCAAATGACAGGAGTTATACTAAGAGTGCACATTTATAAGTATTTGAGTAGGGAAATACATCTGGGCAGTTAGCCACCCTTTCTTTGTACTGGCTACAACATTCAACTGTCTGACTTGTTACTCTGAATTGGCCCAGATATTTTTCTGATCCTCTGCAGAGCTCTTCTTTGCTTCTGTAAGCTACTTTGAGTGCCTGTTTGATGTCTGAGATTTGAACACAAAATTTTCTTTTGAAACTTTTCTCCTGATGTTCAGATAGCACTAGAAATTATCTCAGGATTTAAAGAACAGTACTACAAAAAATTCATACCTCATATCATTTTAGATTAGTTATGTAATGGAGGTTAGAAAAATGCCCTTTGGGACAGTGTAGAATGCCTTTTTGAATTGTTATTGAAGTCTCAAATTAACTTTTAGCTTACTTAAAAGTCTACAATTATCTTTGAATTATTAGGGCCACAGAGTGACTTACCTAAATGAGATGACTATCTGAGTATTATCTCTAATATTTAAGTTTTTATTGGTTGGGGGTTTTACCAGTTCTTGACTCTCCCTTATATATTTTGGATTTGTGAAATTGAACATATGTTTAAATCACAGTTCTACTTTTAGTAAAAATAATTATGAGCATTCCATAGATAATTCTATATTAACTTTGAAAATTGCTTCATGTAACTCACTTATTAACATGTTCAGGGTTGTGACTCCACCATTTAGAGGTAAGATCATGATTTATCTTTGCTCTAAATGTCAGCTCACTAGGGACAATATATAATGTGTTTATCAAGAATTCCAGAGAAAAATTGATGGATATGTTTATCTCTACTAGGCCAAATTTTGTCCTAGGGATTTAAATGTTTTAAGCAGAAAACCATTTGGAACCTAGTTACTTAGGTAATCATAGTTACTTTTGGAAAAAAGTATAAAAACTCAAAATGTTATCTCCTCTTAGCAAATGATATTTTATTGTTTTATTTTATTGATATAATTTTAAAACAAACTGCTGTACAAAGATATCAGATCACCATAACTAGACAGAAAGAAAATTTAAAAGTAAAATTTTGTTGTTTTATCTGGTATCAAAAGTATTGAATTAAGACCAAAGAGCAGATTAAAAATGATTAATATATACATATATTTTTAAATTTTTATATACATTTATGTTTATTTTTATGTGTAAGTATATATGTATGTATAATATATAGTGAAATCTGTTATATATCAGTTAGCTTTATCTAACCTTTTTTTAAAAAACTGAGGCTGGGAATTCCCTGGTGGCCCAGTGGTTAGGACTCTGTGCTTTCACTGTGAGGGCCTGGGTTCAGTCCCTGGCCAGGGAACTAAGATCCCACAAGCTGTGAAGCGCAGACAAAAAAATTAAAATTAAAACCAAAAAAAACCCTGAGGTATAATTGACAGACAAAATTGTGTATATTTAAAGTGTACAGTGTGATGATTTGATGTACATATACATTGTGAGCTGATTGCTGTAATCAAGTTAATTAACATATCCATCTCATAGCTATCTTTTTTTTTTCCTTTTTTGGATGAGAATGCTTATAGTCTCTTAACAAATTTCAAGTATACATATAATATTATGTGTAGTCACCATGCTGTACCTTAGATCCTCAGAATTTATTCATTTTATAGCTAAAAGTTTGTGCCCTTTGACTAATATCTCCCCATTTACTCTACCCACCCCCCACCCCCAACTCTGGGCAACTCCCATTCTATCCTTGGTTTCTATGAGTTCAACATTTTTTTTTTTTTTTAAGGAGTCCACATGTAACTGAGATCAAACAGTATTTGTCTTTCTCTATCTGGCTTGTTTCACATAGCAAAATGCCCTCCAGGTTCATCCACATTGTCGCAGATGACAAGATTTCTTTCTTTTTTATGACTGACTAATATTCCAGTGTGTGTGTGTGTGTGTGTGTGTGTGTGTGTGTGTATGCATTTCACCTTTTCTTTATCTGTTCATCTGTTAATGGTCACTTAGGTTGTCTCCATATCTTGACTATTGTAAATAATGCCCCAGTGAATGTGGAGTACAGATACCTCTTCAAGATACTAATTTACTAATTTCACTTCCTTTGGGTATATTCCCAGAAGTGGGATTGCTGGGTCATATAGTAGTTCTATTTAAAATTTTTAGGGAACCTCTATACTGTCTTCCATAATGGCTGTACCAATTTACATTCCCACCAACAGTGTACAAGCGTTCCCTTTTCTTCATATCCTCAATACATTTGTCATCTCTTATCTTTTTGATAATAGACATCCTAATAGGTTTGAGGTGATATCTCATTGTGGTTTTGATTTGCATTTCCCTGATGATTGGTGATGTTGAGCACCTTTTCATGTGCCTGTTGGCCATTTTTGTTACCTCTGGAAAAATGTCTGTTTAAATCCTTTGCCCATTTTTAAATTGGAATTTTTTTGTTGTTGTTCTTGGGTTGTATAATTTTTATATATTTTAGGTATTAATCCCTTATCAAATATATGGTTTGCACATATTTTCTCCCATTCCTTACACTGCCTTTTCATTTTGTTGATTGTTTCCTATACCATGCAGGACCTTTTCAGTTTGATGTAGTCCCACTTGTTTATATTTGTTTTGTTGCCTGTGCTTTTGGTGTCATATTTAAAAAATCATTGCTTAGACCAATGTCAAGGAGATTTTCATCTATGCTTTGTTCTAGGAGTTTTAGTTTCAGGTCCTACATTTAAGTTTTTAATCAATTTGAGTTTATTTTTGTGAGTTGTGTGAGATAGGGGTCTGATTTCATTTTTTTGGCATATGGATAACCAGTTTTCCCAACATCATCTATTTCAGAGACTATCCTTTCCCCCCATTGTATGTTCTTGATGCCCTTGTCAAAGATTAGTTGGTCATGTATGCATGGGTTTATTTTTGGGCTGTTGATTCTGTTCCACTGGTTTATATATCTGATTTTATGCCAGTACCATACTATTTTGATTACTTTAGCTTTATAATATAGTTTGACATCAGGATGTGTGATGACACCAGCTCTGTTCTTCTTTCTCAAGATTGCTTTGTCTATTTGAGATCTTTAGTGGTTCCATATGAATTTTAAGATTTTTTTTCTATTTCTGTGAAAAATATCATTGGCATTTTAATAGGAATTTCATTGCATCTGTAGATTGCTTTGGGTAGTATGGATATTTTAACAACATTAATTCTTCTAGTCCAAGAACAAGCAGTACCTTTCCATTTAGGTGTTTTGTCTTCAATTTTTTTCATCAATATCTTATAGTTTCCAGTATAGATCTTTCACCTCCTTGGTTAAATTTATTCCTAAGTATTTAATTGTTTTTGATGCTATTGTAAATGGGATTGCTTTTAGATAGCTCATTGTTAGTGTATCAAAATGCAGCTGATTTTTGCATGTTGATTTTCTTTGCTACAACTTTAGTAAATTCATTTATTAGTTCTAACAGTTTTTTGGTAGGGTTGTTAGGTTTTTTTGTGTATAAGATTATGTCATCTGCAAACAGAGAATTTTACTTCTTCCTTTCTAATTTGGATACATTTTGTTTCCTTTTCTTGCCTAATTGCTCTGGCTAGGACTTCCAGTACTATATTGAATAAAAGTGGAAAGAGTGGGCATCCTTGTCTTCTTCCTAATCTTAGAGGAAAAGTTTTTAGACTTTCAGCATTGAGTATAATGTTAGCTGTGGGCTCGTCATATATGGCCTTTGTTTTGTTGAGGTGTATTACATCTATTCCTAATTTGTTGAGAGTTTTTATTATGAACAGCTGTTGAGTTTTGTCAAATACTTTTTCTACAGCTATTGAGATGATCATATGATTTTTATCCTTTATTCTGTTCATGTGCTGTATCAGATTTTTTGATTTGTGAATGTAGAACCATCCTTGCATCCTAGGGATGAACCCTACTTCATTGTGTATGATCCTTTCAAAACTCTGCTGCATTTGGTTTGCTAGTATTTTGCTTAGGACTTTTGCATCTATGTTCACCAGGGTTATTGGCCTGTAATTTTGTTTCTTGTAGTATCCTTATTTGGCTTTGGTATCTGAGTAATGCTGGCCTCTTAAAATGACTTTGGAAATGTTCATTTCTCTTCAATATTTGAGAAGAGTTTAAGAAGGATTGGTATTATTCCTCTTTAAATGTTCTGTAGACATCACCAGTGAAGCCATCTAGTACTGGACTTTCTTTGTTGGGAGATTTTTGATTACTGATTTAATCTCCTTACTCATCATAGGTCTATGTGTTTTTTTATTTCTTCATGATTCAGTTGATAGGTTGTATGTTTCGAATAGTTTATCCATTTCTTCTAGGTTATCCAATTTGTTGGTATATAATTGTTGGCTGTAGCCTCGTATGATCCTTTGTATTTATGTGGTATCCGTTTTAATGTCTCCTCTTTCATTACTCATTTTACTTATTTGAGTCTTCTCTCTTTTTTTCTTAGTTTAGCTAAAGGTTTGTCAATTTTGTTTATTTTTTTTCGGAAAACCAGCTCTTAGTTTTCTTGATCTTTTCTATTGGTTTTCTAACCTCTATTTCATTTATTTCTGTTCTGACCTTTGTTATTTCCTTCCTTCTACTAACTTTGGGCTTAGTTTGTTCTTCTTTTTCTATTTTCTGTAAGTTGTAAAGTTAGGTTGTTTGTCTGAGATATTTCCTTTTTCTAATGTAGTCATTTATTGCTGTAAACTTCCCTCATAGATACACTTTTGCTGTATCCCATAAGTTTTGGTACATCGTTTTCCCATTTTTGTTTGTGTCAGGATAGTTTTTGATTATTCTTTTGATTTCTTCTTTGGTACATAGTTTGTTCAGCAGTGTGTGTTTTAAAATTTCCATGTATTTCCTGCTTTTTTTCCTGTTGTTGGTTTCTAGTTTCATACCATTGTGTTCATGATTTTAACCTCAAATTTGTTGACACTTGTTTTGTGACCTATTATATGATCTAGGCTGGAGAATGTTCCTGATGTGCTGGAGAAGAATGTGTATTCTGCTTCTGTTGCATGCGGTGTTCTGTACATGTCTGTTATGTCTGTTTGGTCTAAAATATAGTTCAAGTCCAACATTTTCTTATTGATTTTCTGTCTGAGTGATCTGTATGTCCATTGTTGAAACTGAGGTATTGAAGTTCCTTACTGTTATTGTATTGCTGCCTATTTCTGCCTTCTGATCTTCCAGTATTTGCTTAATACGTTAAGGTGCTCTGATTTCGGAGTACATATATATTTACAATTGTTATATACTCTTGATGAATTGATCCCTTTATCATTATATCATGACCTTCTTCATCTCTTTTTCAGCTTTTGACTTAAAGTCTATTTTGTCTGATAATGAGTTTAAGTACCCCTTTTCTATTTTGGTTTCCATTTGCATGAAATATCTTTTATATGTTTTTCCATCCCTTCACTTTCAGTCTATATGTATCCTTAAAGCTGAAGCATTTTGAGCTCTGGAGAAGGCCCAGCACTGTAGTCTTCATGCAGCTTCATCAGCTGAGGTTAGCGTTGATGAAGATTTCAGGGGTCCCCAACAGCCAAGACTGCTTTTGTCTGCACCAGCAGCAAAGGCTGCTGGAGACCATCTGATCTCTTTTTCTCACATAGGTCATGGTGCAGGGGATTTCTCTTGGTGCTGGGTCCAGCTTGGAAGAGCTTACACCAGTGCTGGTGTCTGATGTGTGGGCACCTGTGGAGCAGTCATGGAGCTGGGGACTGGAGTGCTAGTGCTTGCAGAGTGACAGCAGCTCTCGGGTTGGTGTGCTGGCTGTACCACAGCAGCAGTGATGTATGAGTTGCAGGTATGTGTGAAGTGGCCGTGAAGACGGAGTCTGAAGCATGAGTACATAGAGAGCAACAGTGGCACTTGGGTCCAGGCGCTGGCTAGCTTGAAGTGTGTGGAACAGAGACAGGGGTGGAGTCTGGAGCATGGATGCCACAGAGTGGCCCTAGATTGGGGCTCTGGAGTGTGGGAACAGGTGGAGCAGCTATGACTCTGGAGTCTGGGATGTGCTCAGGGTTGGGGAGTGCTGGAAGTTCTTTTCCTAGGCCAGCACAACAGCAGCTCCTTCTTGGGGTGGACACATTGACATCTCCTTCCCCAGACTCTGTGGCAGCAATAGCTTTTGGCCACCTTGGTGGTAAAAACTGCCGGTATCCTCTGGAGCAGGCTGCTGGGGCTTGTGAAAACCAGCATTACGGTGTCTTCCACTGTGAAAGCTTTGGCGAGTCCACAGCTGTTGTCAAGGCTCTTGAGGCTTGTGGCTGATAGTTCCCACCCTTCCTCTTTGTTCCTAGTTGCCTTTAGACATCTCCACTAAGCTGATCTCCCCAGTGATCCTTTCTATGCAGTTAGTCTCCATTTTTTGCCCTACTATGTTACTGTAGGTTCTTAATCGTACTGTTGAGCCCTCCCAGGGCTACTTTCATTTGTGGATTGCTATCTAATTTTTGTTTTCTGTTGGGTGATGAAGGTTGATATCTTCTACTTCACCTTGCTGACATCATTCTCCTAGCTTTATTAAATCTTACTATTTTTGCCACATCATTGAGCAGTTTCATGTCACTTTCTAAAGTGATATACTTTTTTAAAAATAAAATTATTTATTTATTTTGGCTGCGTTGGGTCTTCGTTGCTGCGTGCCGGCTTTCTCTAGTTGCTTTGAGCAGGGGCTACTCTTCATTGCAGTGCGCAGGCTTCTCACTGCGGTAGCTTCTCTTGTTGTGGCGCACGGGCTCTAGGCACGCGGGCTTCAGTAGTTGTGGCACGTGGGCTTCAGTAGTTGTGGCTCGCGGGCTCTAGAGCTCAGGCTCAGTAGTTGTGGCACATGGGCTTAGTTGCTCCACAGCATGTGGGATCTTCCTGGCCCAGGGCTTGAACCCGTGTCCCCTGCATTTGCAGTCGGATTCTTAACCACTCCACCACCAGGGAAGCCCTAAAGTGATACACTTTAGAAACAATGGTTACTTCTCTATAGTGTATCAACTATACCTGACATTTTAGTTCTGAATACCAGAGTTAGTGCTATAATGTATACATTTTTCGAAATATGACCATATGATGCTTTATTGAATAATGGTGCTTTATTGAAACTGATCTTCCATTTTTGTGATCTGTTTTTAGTTAAAATATCAGTGGCAGTAACTTACATTGCTTGTTTCTATAGTCTAGATCTATTAGGCTTATCTGACAATTATTAGTGCTCATCTAAATCAACTTGACATTTATTAACTCTTTTAAAATAATGGACTATGACACTCTATAATTAGGTCAAGAAATGATTAATAGTTTGTACTTGATACTCTAGAAACAGAATTTAAGAAGAGAAAACAGAACTTAAATTCTGTAATCTACTTTTTGTCTCTATAGCTTTGCTTATTTTTAGACTTTTTGTATGAATGGAATCATACAACATACAGTCTTTTGTGACTGGCTTCTTTTACTTTGCATAGTGTTTTCAAGATTCATCCATGTTGTAGGACATACGAGGACGTCTTTCCTCTTATTAGCCTGAATTCTTGAAAATTCAAGATACAGATCTTTTAAGAGTGTCTCTGTTAATAGGCTATTCTTCAAAAAATGTACTTTATTTTCAATTTTTCACTAATGAAATGCATAGGACATATAAATGCAACTCAAAGTACAGATGCAAAAATTGCACACCAAGTGACAGACATAATTTAGTCTTTAATTAAAATGAACATATTTATCCTCTTACGGGATCATGAGTATTTGCTTTGATGCTGCTGGATTTTAAAGGGATTAGAATTTCCAAAGTCAACTAATGTTTTCAGGTGGGAAATTAAAAATAGCTATAAAAATCGTTTCTTGCTAAAACTTGGCCTGTAATGTGTGGATTTAAACAAGTTTTAAAAAAAATTTTAAAGAATATTTCAGAGTTATATATTGACTTTATGATTATATATTACAAACAGAGGAAAAGGCAATTAAATGTGGTACCTTAATATTTTTTTGGTATTCATTTATGGTTTTTTTTTTAATCCTTAAGGAAATGCCAGTTAAATTTTTTATGAAGTATTACTGAGCTTTTAAGAATATGCTAGGTTTACAGGCAGCAGGGGAATCTTGAGTTTGGGTTGTGGATGTATTGGTTTTGGTATTTGAACATTTTGAAGCATTTATTATTCTCTTGCCACTCTGGCTCTACCATTCTTACCTATCCCCACTGCCTATACCTTTCTTCCTCCTTTTTCAGGTTTTTCTTTCTTTCTTTCTTTCTTCATCCCTGGTTTGTTTGCTCCTTACGCAGATGTGTTTATCTAGATTCAGCTTCCATTCCAATCTAGGATTATGACACACTTCAGTGACCTTAATTTTTGTGCAGTCTGGGACACTTTAAGAGTGAAAGAGTGTACCATTGGCAGTTTTGCCTAGATAATAGGCACAAACGAGGACCAGGTAAAACAGGATTATGGTCATCCCAGGCATTACATATGTTTGCTTGTTAAACTTTGATTTAAAAATGCAAATAAGAAGATAACTTTTCCTTCAATGCCTAAGGTTGACTAAATAACATGCAACTTAGTAAATTATATTTGTACACATCTTGGCTAAAACTGTTCTTTTTTTGTAATGGGCATCATTAAGTAGTTAAGTCAAAGAAGGATGTGTTGTAATCAACACAACTTTAATGAATAGTAAGTAAATATTTATGTTGTTTTTATGGATGTATTTGTGCAGTTGTTTATTATGTGCCAAATACTTGGTACTTTTCAGAATTATATTTAATCATTTAAACCTCACAATAACTGCATGAGATAGGTTCTATTATAATCTCTATTTTATAGATGAGGAAACTGAGGCATGAAGAAGTTAAATGTTTGGCAAGCTAACACATTAATTAGAAGACCCAGAATTTAAACCAGGTAGTCTGGCTCCAGAGTCCTTTTAGAGAAATTATAAGGGTGTTCAACAAAAATTAATGCAGAGATACTTTACTAATATTGGTACCCATGGTAGGCAGTCTTCTAAGATGGCCCCCAATGATCTCTGCCTCCTGGTGTTCAGGACTTTGTGTAATCCCCTCCTCTTGGGTTTGGGCTGGACCTCGTGAATTGACATCTTAACAATGAGAATTCTTCCTACCTACAGCCAAGGTATATCTCTCCATTTGTTTAGGTCTTTTTAAATTTCTCAGCAATTTTTGTGGTTTTCAGTGTTTTCACACCTCTTGTCCTTTTTTTGATGTTATTGTAAATGGTACTTAAAAAATTAACTTATTAATTGTTCGTCACGAGTATATAAAAATGCAGTTGATTTTGTATAACTGTGCTAAGTTTATTTATTACTTTAAGTAGCTTTTTAAAGATTCCAATGGTATTTTCTACAAAGATGATCATGTGTTTTGAGATTAAAGATAGTTTTACTTCTTCCTTTTAATCATAAAAGACATTTCTTTCTTGGCTTATTTCACTGCTAGACCCTCTAGTACAATGTGGAATAAGGTGGCAATAGCAGACATCAGTGTCTTGTTCCTGATCTTAGTGAGAAAGCATTCTATCTTTCATCATTAAATGTGATGCTAGCTCTAGGGTTTTTGTAAATGCCCTTTATCAGGCTGAAAAAGTTCCCTTCTATACCTAGTTTGCTGAGAATTTTTATCAAGAATGGATGTTGGATTTTGTCAAATGCTTTTTCTGCATCTATTGAGATGATCATATATATGGTTTTTCGTTTTTTAGTTTAATACAGTGAATTGCATTGATTGGTTTAGAATGTTACATCAACTTTGAATTTCTGAGATAAACCCAATTTGGTCATGATGTATTATTCTTTTAATATATCATTAGATATGACTTGCCAAAATTTTGTTTATAGTTTTTTGCATCTATATGTATGAAGGCTATTGTTCAGTAGTTTTTTTTTTTAATAATGTCTTTGTCCGATTTTGGTATTGGGGGGTAATGTTAACCTCACAGAATGAGTTAGAGAATATTTTCTCCTTTTCAGTCTTCTGGAAAAACTCACATAGAATTGGTATTACTTCACTATAAATGTTTTATAGAATTCACAAATGAAGCTATCTGGACCTGGAATTTTCTTTATGGGGTGATTTTTAACTACCAATTCAAGGTGTTTAGGAGATATAGGGTTATTAAGGTCATCTTATTCAGTGTGCTTTGGTAGTTTGAGTCTTTCAAGAATGTATTTCATCTAAATTGTAGAATGTATTGACAAAGTTGTTCATGATGGCTTCTTATTATCCTTTTAAATAGGTACCTGGTAGGGAGGCCCAGTAATAATTTGGAGATATTATTAACTGTATGTTAGGTACAAGCAGGTTTTGAGAAGACAAAGTATAGTGGAATCATAGAAGCAGTACCTAATTTTACATGAAAGTATAATATTTCTTCAGGGACCTGAAAGTTTAATAGGAATTTGGATAAATAATAGGTGCTTGTTCAAGAAAGAAGCACTGCCTGTGCAATGATATAAAATGTGAGAGAGAAAATTGGGGAAACTAAAAGTTCATTTGGGTAACTAAAGTGCAGTATTTTTATGGTAGAAAATGTAGGTAAGGTTTGGAAGGTAGAAATTCATTCACTGATTCATTCATTCAAGCTATATTTATTAAATTATAATATGTCATGCTGCTGTGTATATATTTGCCTTATTTATGAGTATTTAAATTGATTTGTTTTTTAATTAATTAATTAATTTTGTTTTTTAATTTTTTGGCTGTGTTGGGTCTTTGTTGCTGCTCAGGGGCTTTCCCTAGTTGCGGTGAGCAGGGGCTACTCTTCGTTGTGGTGCGCGGGCTTCTCATTGTGGTGGCTTCTCTTGTTGTGGAGCATGGGCTCTAGGCACGTGGGCTTCAGTAGTTGTGGCACACGGGCTCAGCAGTTGCGGCACACGGGCTTAGTTGCTCTGCGGCATGTGGGACCTTCCCGGACCAGGGCTCGAACCTGTTGTCCCCTGCATTGGTAGGCGGATTCTTAATCACTGTGCCACCAGGAAAGTCCTGTTTATTTTTTAATTATTTAAAAAAATGGAATTCTCTTTGTACACAGGTACAAGTATGTCCATACTATGCAATGCTAATCCAGAGTATATGGACATGGAAAATTCTTCATGACATAAAATAAAGCAAGGCAACAAAGTTACAGAGTAATGCATAAAGCATTATTTCTTTTATTTTTAGAGAATCAACAAAACTAGTAAAAAAATTTAGCTTTTATTTTATTTACATAGTGGATGTTGCTGGAGAAATTTAAGCAGAAAAGTGACATGAACAAATTCAAAAAATGTCCCTGGAAGGGGTGTAAAGGATAGATGATTTTGTATGTGTGTGTGTGTGTGTGTGTGTGTGTGTGTGTGTGTGTAAGTGTGTAAGTGTGTGTGTGTGATTAAGTGCTAATATATGCAAAGCAGTGAACAATGGGTAGAAAAAATTCAGTGCCTCTTTTCTCTCCCGTTCAGAAAGGCTTTTTAGAACCATTTGAATTAGCATTTCACTTTTCTTTTTTTTCTTATCCCAAAGAATTGAATGCCAGCCAAAAATCTTTGAGTTCTTGTATTGGAAGATGAGGACTTCTTGATGAGTGAGGTAAAAGGGTAAAGGAGAAAGAGAAAAAGGAGATTTGGGGCTTAAAGAAGGAGGGGAAACTCCACTTGGAAACATTTATGATGAGTTCTTCCTCTTCTTTTGGTTAAATTTTCACACTGGATTCTTTTGGGACAATATTTACTAAATTGGGTTTATCTTTCTTACCCCACTCCCCCCAAATTTATCAAAAATCAGCATCCCTGTAAATGATATCTTTCTCATTTCATAAATTCTCAGCACCTTAATAATAAGCCAATGTTAAAGAAATGTTGATAGAAATAATTTTGGAACATCCTTCTAGAATAAGAAAAAGTAGTGTTTGTGTCTTTTACCAATTTCTCTCGCAATCTCTTCTCAGCTTACATTTACTTTTAGTGATCTCATTTATTTTCATAATTTTAAGTAACATCTATATGGTTAGGTACATCTATACAGGTTTTTTTTTTAACATCTTTATTGGAGTATAATTGCTTTACAATGGTGTGTTAATTTCTGCTTTATAACAAAGTGAATCCGCTATACATGTACGTATATCCCCATATCTCCTCCCTCTTGCGTCTCCCTCCCACCCTCACTATCCCACCCCTTTAGGTGGTCACAAAGCACCGAGCTGATCTCCCTGTGCTATGCAGCTGCTTCCCACTAGCTATCTATTTTACATTTGGTAGTGTATGTATATCAGTGCTACTCTCTCTCTTCGCTTACCCTTCCCCCTCCCGGTGTCCTCAAGTCCATTCTCTATGTCTGCGTCTTTATTCCTGTCCTGCCCCTAGGTTCATCAGAACCATTTTTTTCTTTTCTTTTTTTTTTTAGATCCCATTAAGCACCATTTATATTTAAATATACATCTTCAGCCCAGACCCCTCCCCTAAACTCTGTATTTGTGTATCGAGTTGCCTAATTTACATCTCCATGCATCTCAAACTTCACATGTCCTAAACCAAATTCCTAATCTTTCCTTTAAACCTGCTCTTTCTGCAGCTTTTCTTATTTCAGGTTGTCCATGAATGGCGATAACAGTATTTTTTCCTGTCATAAAAAGCAAAAGAGGTTCCAATTTGGAAACTAATATTGAGAAATTAATAACTTGACCCTGGGAAATTAATATATATTAAGTTCAGCTCTCACAGAATTTTCAAACATTTCCTCTGTTTCCTTGCTTTGAATTGATATTTTTTGTTTGCTAATCTCCCATATCTTTGTTCCTGGTTCCTAATAGTTTACATATGTTGTGAGCTATGTTAGCAGAACCTACACTCTTAAAAACACTATTAAGAGAGAAGAAGATGAATTATAGTTCTTGCAAAGGTATATGATGTATTTAGGGGATCCAGCCAACCAGTCCATTTCTCTGGAGTTCTAGGTTTAAGTTTCCAAATGGGTTTAAGTGCCTGAAAGATACACTTGAAATGATATAGTAACTTTTCAGAAGTTCCTTCATAAAATAAACTGTTTCTACATTTTACTATTGATAAAGGATAATTGAGAAAGCAAAGACTAAGAGATTTATATAGGGCTTTATAGGGCTGCAGTGGAAAGACTGGAAAAAAGAAATAGGTAAGCGATTTAAAAATAATCCTGAGATGTAAAGAAATTGTTATCTCTTCCAAGAATATCATAAAGCTGCATTTATTCATTCACTGAGACATTCAACAACACTTATTAACATATATTCAACATTTATTGAGTGCTTACTGTGTGTAAATTGTTGGGATCACAATGACTAAGATAAAAGTCTGAGCCCTTAGCTTTCACTCGACAGAGAGAAATAGATTATGAATAAGTAAACAAACAAATGTATGTGCTATGTATAGAGATAAACTATGTAAGGTAGTAGAAAAGTCTCTTTAATAAGGTGACTGGATTTAAAAGTTCTGAAGGATGAGGCTTCCCTGGTGGTGCAGTGGTTGAGAGTCTGCCTGCCCATGCAGGGGACACGGGTTCGTGCCCCGGCCCGGGAAGATCCCACATGCCGCGGAGCGGCTGGGCCCGTGAGCCATGGCCGCTGAGCCTGCGCGTCCGGAGCCTGTGCTCCGCAGCGGGAGAGGCCACAACAGTGAGAGGCCACAACAGTGAGAGGCCCGCGTACCGCAAAAAAAAAAAAAAAGTTCTAAAGGATGAAGAGTTAGCCTACTGGAGGAGGACATGACAAGGGCATGTGTTTTAGGCAAAGGAAACAGTACATGCAAATAATAAACACTAGTAAGTAAAATAGGTGGTAAAGAGTTTAGTTTGTATGAGAATATTTGCTACAAGTGCAAGCACAGTCACTCTTTTTCCCCTGTTTATTTTTGCTTTCTCTTTCTTTGAGCACCCTTGGCTGTCTGTTCATATTGAAAAAATGCTAATTGGGAACCATATTTACATTGGGTAGGGCTTGTTGAGGAGGCTTTCCCTTAGGGTGATTACAAGTGGTGTGACTTTTTTCGTGGGAGCAAAAGTGTCAGTGTCTATGGGTCTTTTCTGTGAGACCATTCCGTTTCTCCAGAAAATAACCTAACAGTTTCCTGCCTAATTGCAAGTGTTCTGAAAGCAAGATGGAGGACGGGGTGGAAAGGTTCGATGTAAGCACACTCAGTTTTTTCAGCGTTGGGCTTTAACCTTTGCCTGCCACTGGGTAAGATATCCTTGAAACTGAGCCTCTCTAGTTTCATTTCTTCAGAGAACAAAACTGGAGGTTAGGGGTGTGAAGGAGGGCGATTTTCTAGACTTGTAGAAATACCTAATCTTTTGCATACAGATTTTCAAACCAATCCCAGTTTTCAGCCTCTCGTCTCAGTCTTTTCAAAGGTGGTTAATTTTTAATTTTCCATTTCCTTTTAGCAAAGATAACTTATTTAAATCATTCAGAAATATAGAACTAATGTTGATAATGATAGCTGAAGTTAGCTATCATATGATAGTTAATATATCAACTGATATTGATGTATGTGGAATAGACAAAATTTGTAAAATTCAAGATAAATTATTAAGTGTAGTTTTGTGACTTCATGGAAGGTACCATGGTAACACCTTAATTGTTGAGTAAACAGTTGTTAAAATACCTACTTTCTTAAAATACTACCTATAAAATCAGACATGATTGGAATACATAGTATGTAATAGCAGTTTCTAATTTTGTTTATAAAATCTTGATTATTCAAATAGAATTACTGTGTATTTTTTCTATGTCAAATGTATTACTAGCCTTCCATTTTATTGACTTTCTTTTAAAATAGCCCCAATTTAGTGATTTAATTTTAATTTTGTCTTGTTACTTAGGGTTGGTTAGTTATGATTAATCCTTCAGTAGTGTAATGGTAAAAATATAATGTATACAGTAAATTTATTTTTATTTCCCATTGACCCTGTTCCTTCCCATGGCAATTCTTCACTTTCTCAATTTTTTTCTTAAGTATTTTGATTGTGATCCTTAGTCTAGTTAGAAAGAAAGCTTTGATTTCCTACTTTTTGTACAAGTGTCAATTCAATATAGACTGAGCATCCCTTTGGACTTCTGCCAGGTAAACTCTCTAGGAAGTCATCAGGATTACCACGTAGCAAGGTACTTTGCTGTGTCACAGGGTCCTCAGGAAAATTCAAATATGTAAGATAAGTTAATAGCTTCCAGAAAAAAGCAAGTATATTATCTACCCAACTTGGGTGCAGCATGTAAACTACTGAGTCATTTCAGTGCTTCTCAGGCAAGTACTACTTGAAGCCCTATATCTCTGCTCTGGCTTTCTTCCTTTGGCATGTAAGTACTTTTACTTTTTCATAGAGTTTGTAGACGAATAATGATTATATTCATGGGTCTGAATATTTATTAAATGAAAGGTGACTAAAAATAATAACACTTTCTCAGTGTGTGCTTAGTGAACCTTTCTAGTGGGAATAGAGGCAATGATTAAAATGACTTTCAAGTCATGATTTTTGAGCTTCTTAAGTACACTTGTTATATTACATCTCCTTTTTCATAAATAATTTCTTAAAACAAGAGAAGTTTGTAATCAAAATTCTTATATTAATTGTGATTAGAATTTTGATTAGTTATGTTTTCTTGTTTTCAAAACGTATCCTTTTTTTTTTCTAGAAGTATAGCTTTAAATTAAAGACAAAAATTTTTTTTTCAAATACTGTTCTGAGTCATACTGGCATTTTGATTTATACCTGCATTTAGTGTATTTGGTTATCTGTCTACTCTTACTTTAAACTTTGGGTTTTTTGTATACCAAATATACATTTTCCTGTCAGTAAGCTCTCTTTTCTACCAGTGCTGTTTTTGTGCTTTTTGTAAACCAGTTATGTTTGCCACTTACAGTAATCAGTCACAGTTTTAGAAATCAGTGCATTTATAGAAGAAACCAAAACATAGTTGTCTTACTTCTTCTGGATTGGGTTTTTTTGGTTACAATTTTATTAGATACTATCCACAGACCATACAGTTCACCCTTTTAAAGTATACAGTTCAACGGTTTTTAGTATATTCACAGAGTTGTGCAACCATCACCACAGTGTATTGATTGAGTTGCTTGCTTATTTCTTTTTATTTTTTATTTCCCCCCTCTCCTCTATTTGTATGAAAGTTATATATTTCATTTTTATGCTTTTAATGGTTACTCTTGAAATTTTATCAAGCATACTTAACACAGTAAAGCTAATCAGTATTATTTTTTGCTGAACAAATCAAAACATTAAAACATCTAGGTATGACCACTCCTCTTGACTTCTATGATATTGTTCTGTATTATTATTTCTAATTTCTTTTTAATTGCACAAACTAGACACTACCACCACAATGCCACCATCACCACTTTCCCCATCATCATCATTGCAATTTTTATATAGATAACTGTTGTTTTTACTTATTTACGTATGTACCAGTTCCTTTCTTCACTATACTGCCTTGCATATTAAGGATTATTTTCCTGTTTCCTGAAGTGCATTTTTAGAAGTTTCTTTAGAGAAAGTCTGTAGTAAACTTTCTCTGTCTTTGATCTGGAAATGTCTTTATTTTGCCTTAGACTTTGAAAGATAGTTTTGCTGAGTTCACAATAGTTAGTTAGGTTGATAGTTACTTTCTCTCAACGTTTTGAAAATAATATTTTATTCTCTTTTGGTTCCTACTGTTGCTGATAAGATGTGTGAGGTTAGTGTGATTATCATTGCATGTGTGATCAATCTTTTTAACTGTCAGGTTCTTCTCTGTATCTTTGCCCTTCTGAATTTCTCTTAAGGAATATATTTCTATGTATTTATCTTGGTTGATATAGAATGTACCTTTTGTATCTGTGGATTTGTATATTTCATCATTGCTGGAAGTTTATCAGGTATTTGATTTTCAAATATAGGGTGTTTTTTTTTTTGCGGTACGCTAGGGTTTTTTTTAACCTTATTTACTCCTGGGTCTCTTTAGATGTATGTTTAACCTTATCATTTAACCTTCTGTTCTTTTAATCTTTTTTTTTTCCCTGTAATTTTATCTACTGTGTCTTTGTGCTACAGTCTGGGTAATTTTTTCATAACAACAGTTCCTAATTCTCACTTCAACTGTGATTAATATTCTGTTTAACTCATTCACAGATTTTTTATTTTATTTTTTTAAATAAACTTATTTATTTATTTTTGGCTGCATTGGGTCTTCGTTGCTGTGCACGGGCTTTCTGTAGTTGCAGAGAGTGGGGGCTACTCTTCTTTGTGGTACATGGGCTTCTCATTGTGGTGGCTTCTCCTGTTGCGGAGCATGGGCTCTGTGTGTGTGGGCTTCAGTAGTTGTGGCATGTGGGCTCAGTAGTTTTGACATGTGGGCTCAGTAGTTGTGGCTAGCGGGCTCTAGAGCTCAGGCTCAGTAGTTGTGGTACACAGGCTTAGTTGCTCCACAGCATGTGGGATCTTACTGGACCAGGGTTTGAACCCATGTCCCCTGCATTGGCAGGCAGATCTTAACCACTGCACAACCAGGGAAGTCCCAGTTTTTTTGCTTAAAATAATAAATTTTTTTTTCTTTTTTTTAGAAGTTCTCTTTTTCCTTAAGTCTGCCTACTCTTTTTCCTGGCTTTTAAGATACTTAATATCATTTTTCTGTTTTTAACAATTTACATTCACTTTCATTTTTTTCATATATCCAGTTCCCTATGTAAAATAGAAAATAGATTAATCTTGAATCTAATTGAAACCGTTAGTAAATTTCCCTTTCCTTTTTAAAGTTTATTTATCACTTAATAATAAAGTAATGATATTTTAGGAATGATAATGGCTAAATTGCACTAAAATGTACTGTATCCATTCATTGTTATACTATTCAGTCATAAAAAGGAATGAAGATATGATTCATGCTACAGTATCGATGAACATTGAAAGCATACTATGTGAAAGAAAACAAATAGGCTGTATCTATATTATATGGTTCCATTTATATGAAATGTCCAGAATAAGAAAAATACAGAAACAGAATATAGTTTAGGTGTTGCTTAGGCCTGGGAAGAAATAGAGAGTGACTGCTAATGGGTACAGGATTTCTTTTGCTATGATGATAAAAATGTTCTGGAATTAGATATCAGTGGTGGTTGCACCACTTTGTGAATATACTAAAATAACAGAATTGTACACTTTTAAAAGGTGAATTTTATGGCATATTGATTCTATCTAAGTTTAAAAAATAAACAAAAAAGTGGGGGATAAAGTTAGAAAGACTAGAGTCAGATGGTAAAATTTTTTATTGTTGATTTATAATAGTTTTTTATATATTCTATATACTAGACTCTTACAAAATATATGATCCACCAATATTTTTTTCCCCATTCTCTGGATTGTCTTTCCACTTTTTTTGTAGTGTTTTTTGAAGCCCAAAAGTTTGAAATTTTAATGAACTCCGAATTACTTTTTCTTTGGTTCTTGTGCTTTTGGTGTCATATCTAAGAAACCAAAGGTGAATACAAGGTCACAGAGATTTAATCTATGTTTTCTTCTAAAATTTCTAAAAATTTTCTTCTAATATTTTTTAGCTCTTACACTTAAATCTTTGATCCATTTTGAGTTCATTTTTGTATGATCAGAGGTAAGGGCAAAGTACACTTCTTATCCTTCATGTCTACAAAACACATTTTCATAATTTTTGCCTTTTTTTGGAAGTGTTCCTGCACTTGAGCTAGTCTTCTACCCTTCTGAATCATCTCCAAATTCTATGTCTTTTATGGCTTGTTCAAATGCTTAGAAATCCTTTTTAAATTTGTTTCCTTATCCCCCCAAGAAACCAAAAATAATCACGTCTCTCATATGGCTTTATCTATGTTCTTCTTACAATATCTTTGTCACTTTGCATCTAATATTATAGTTATTTATGAAAATCTATTAGCATTCCCTCCCTTAGGGCAAGTTCATAGTTTGATTTGTTTTTCATAGTTTAGCATTTAGTATTGATAAATATATATCTGTGAACTGAACTATATAACAGACTATAGAGGAGGCAAAAGGAAATTATAATTGTTTAGAGAAGGAATAAGGTTAATCTAAAACACTAGTAGAATAGCAGTCTTCAATGACCATTGAACTTATAGAGTGTGTGTTTAGTTGGTTCTTTATTAATCGTATTGCTTTAATGTGTAAGAAAAGGGTATACCTTTATTGTAAAATGACTTTTACTTTATGTAATCAAGTTACAAATGCAGTTTTTTCTGGGGTTAAATATGGAAGACATTAGATGAACACATTCTTTGGGGATGGAAAGGAATCTTTCATTTTATAATTTAACTGGCTAATTAGGAATGATTAATAATATTGCTTATATTTTTTCTAATTTTAAATATTAATCTTCTTTTACAAATGGTCATTTATAGATAATGATGAAACAAGTTTGCTTAAAAAAATTTCCCTGCAGTGCTTATTATTGGACATGTTTCTGGAAAACCTGAGTAATAACATTGCCCTACTGAAGAAAATTGCCTGGGAAAACTATGACTGACAACTTATGCTAAGGTTTGCAATCTTGCATAGGTATCATGCCAAGTTTTCATTTATTCACTTTCTTGAAAGTGGAAAGAGACTTAGGAAAATATAGGCTTACCACCGAGTTCCTTTAGAGAAACCATTGTCATCTGAGAGGATGTCCCACTGGGCCTGCCTATAGTTGCAGCCCGTGATTCCTTAAGAAGATATGGAGGCCTGTTGCTAGGTTTTATAAGGTCATTTTGAGAGGCTACAGATTGATCAAAGCTACAGGTTCTTCCATTGGTGCTACAGAGAAGTAAATACAGTTCTATGAACTTTGATTTTTAATGTGTAGTTTAGGGCTATTTATTAGCAAACTCTTAAGCAAGTTATAAAGATTTGTGAAAACTTGATATTCATAAAATTAAGCAACATAGTAGAAAGTACTGAGATATACATAATTAGGGACTTGTAAACTAACATTAAACAGTTTCCAGCTGCAAATAGTTGGATTTTCAGAAAAACACTTTATTAGTGTTGTTTTGAATGGTTTTCAATAAATTAGTTGTTGCTTTTCAATTACATTATTAATTTAGTTTTATTTAATTAATTTGGTTATTTGGTATCAAATATGTACTTTGCATAAACAATCTTTTCTTTTTGCTTTTGATGTATGATAACTATCATATATCTCAATATGAATCATCTATATCTTTATTGCTAAAGCAGGTGTATATAAATTATATATACATCTTCTCCAAGTTTATTTGTGTAGGCATATTGGTGATGTGTGCTATGAATGTATAACATGTAAATAGTTTACAGCATACTGTCAAGGTAAGAGTAATAAGATTATTTCCTTAAAATATTTATAGGACATTGTTTTACACTATAAAATTATGTGTGTATGGTCAAGTAATATGTGTATGTGTGCTTGCACAAAAAAGTAGTTATACATGACTTTACAATCGTAATTCACTCTTTCAAGGACTAACTGTTAATAAGTGAGGCTCTGAATTCATGTTTGTCGTTCTACTATTACAATTTAATTTCTTGGTTCTTAAAGGCTTTTAGCATTTGATATTCCTGTTTTCACTTTTGAAAATATATATTCTCCCAGAATATATCACATTGTAGTCATTTGTTGCATTAAAGATGTCCCTTGCTTTTCCTGTGTGTCCTTGGACAAATTACCTCTTGTACTTAATGTTCCTCATCTATAAAATAGGGATTATAATAATGACCTACCTCATAGAGTTATTATGAAGATTAAATAATTCTTGTAAGTATTTTAGAACAATGCCTGGTACAAATTAACACTCAATAAATGATAGCTATTATTAATATTTAGCACCCTAGTGAGATTAATTGACTTGTAGGAGACTTACAAATGGAATTCATTGTAGGGCAGCTCTAATTCCCTACTCCCCATCCTTAGGGGCATAGTAAAGTGATCTACAGGAGAATCTAGATTTTAGCTTGTAACAACCTTCAACAAATGCATAATTTCTTTCAAGGCTTCTGTGCACCTGTTACTCCATAATATATCCATGTTTATTTTAATAATAAATAATTTCAGTTAACATTTAAATTGTTTTTCTCTCTTCCCCAATGTACCCCTATCTTTGAATAAAATTGAATCAGCAGGAAGATGCACCATATTTATCTTATGATTTTGCCTACCTAAATGTAATTACCTTCTTAAGGCCCAGCCTCCAAGTACCATCAAATTGGGGCTTAGGGCTTCAACATATGAAGGACACAAACCTTCAGTCTACAGCATAAGAAAAAAGAATGCTAACAACTATTATTAGCTCTAATTTGTATCTGTAATTTATTCAACTTAATGAGTTATGCATTGTTCAATATAAACTGTTAAGAGTAACATGACTATAATAATAATTTATATAAGAATAAATGTTATTTTTCATGGTACACAGACATGTTTCTTAGTTGGTTACCAACAATGTTGGGACTTGAGCACTTGTGACATGTCCAAATTTGTCACTGGGACTCCCAACTTCTCTTTTTGATGCCCTTTCTCCCTCTTCCCTTGCTCACAGTATTGCCTGAGAGCATAAGTATGTTTTTAGGAAAGAATATGATAAATTAACCAAATGGAGTTGTAAATAATTTTCTGAAATTATAAATACTATGTTTTCTCTTCTTAGAGTATGTGATTTTCATAGAGGCCAAAGCCTTTAAGTAACGTACGGTGCTTATATTAAAAAACTGAGTCAAATATATTTCCTTAATTCATTGATTAATTAATATCAATACTAAAATGTGAAAGCTTATTAGAACTTTTGATATATCACATCTGGATAAAATGGACAACTTGGATGAAGACTTTTAAGCAGTGATTTTAAATTGGGATAATGTGTAATATTCATGAATTTATTTTTATCAAGCCCTTATGTACTATGCATTCTAAGAGCTGAAGTACAACAGTGAACAAACAAAATTCCTGCTGTCTTTGGGAGAGCTTGCATTTAAGTTGGGGACACAGATGAAAAGCAAGATAAATGAATACAGAATAAGTTAGCTAGTAATAAATGCATGAAGATATTAGAACCTTGAAAGTCCATCCTGTGTTTATGTATGTGTGTGGGAATCACTGTTTTATACAGTGTGGTCAGGAGGCTTCTTGTAAGGTGAAATTTAATTTTAGAGACTCAGTTGAAGTGATAGAGTAAGTCAGGTGGATACTTGTAGGTATTAGGAGAAAAGCCTCTGGTCAAATGATACAGGGAGAATAAAGGCCTTGAGGCAGGAGCAAGCTAAACATATTCAAGGGAAAACCAAGGGACCAGTGTAGCAGGAGCTGAGTAAATGATGGGGATGCGGAGGGAGGTAGAAGGTAAGATCAGAGATGTTCATGGACTAGATCTTGGAGATCTTGTATGAACTTGGAGATGTTCAGGGACTAGATCTTGTATGAACTTGGAGACCATGGTAAAGATAGTATTTTACTGAGTGAGAGAGAAAGGCACTGAAAAATCATTTTGACTTCTAGGTGGATAACATGCTGTAAAAAGAGCAAGGATGAAAGCCAAGTTACCAGTTAAAAGTTATTGAGCATTTCCAGTCAGACATGATAGGAGGTTGAACCAGTTTCGTGGCAGTGGAGTCACATTCTAAATATATGCTTAGAAGGCAGAGTTAATAGATTTTTGCCAGTGTATTGAATAGGGGCTAGGGGCATCAGAGAAAGAGAGCAGTAAATGAAAGCTCCAAAGTTTTATACTGACTAACTGGTTGAATGGAGTTGCTTTTTTAAAACGTTTATTGGAGTATAATTGCTTTACAACGTTGTGTTAGTTTCTGCTGTATAACAAAGTGAATCAGCTATATGTGTATATATATCCCCATATCCTCCCACCCTCCCTATCCTACCCCTCTAGATGATCACAAAGCACCAAGCTGATCTCCCTGTGCTATGCAGCTGCCTCCCACTAGCTATCTGTTTTACATTTGGTAGTGTATATATGTCCATGCCACTCTCTTACTTCATCCCAGCTTACTGTTCCCCCTCTCCGTGTCCTCAAGTCAATTCTCTACGTCTGCGTCTTTATTCCTGTCCTGCCCCTAGGTTCATCAGAACCATTGTTGTTTTTTTTTTTTAGATTCCGCATATATGTGTTAGCATACGGTATTTGTTTCTCCTTTCTGACTTCACTCTGTATGACAGACTCTAGGTCCATCCACCTCACTACAAATAACTCAATTTCATTTCTTTTTATGGCTGAGTAATATTCCATTGTGTATATGTGCCACATCTTCTTTATCCATTCATCTGTTGATGGACACTTAGGTTGCTTCCATGTTCTGGCTATTGTAAATAGTTCTGCAATGAACATTTTGGTACATGACTCTTTTTGAATTATGGTTTTCTCAGGGTATATGCCCAGTAGTGGGACGGCTGGGTCATATGGTAGTTCTATTTTTAGTTTTTTAAGGAACGTCCATACTGTTCTCCATAGTGGCTGTATCAATTTACATTCCCACCAACAGTGCAAGAGGGTTCCCTTTTCTCCACACCCTCTCCAGCATTTATTGTTTGTAGACTTTTTGATGATGGCCATTCTGACTGGTGTGAGGTGATACCTCATTGTAGTTTTGATTTGCATTTCTCTAATGATTAGTGATGTTGAGCATCCTTTCATGTGTTTGTTGGCAATCTGACTTCTTTGGAGAAATGTCTATTTAGGTCTTCTGCCCAGTTTTGGATTGGGTTGTTTTCTTTTTTTTGATATTGAGCTGCATGAGCTCCTTGAATATTTTGGAAATTAATCCTTTGTCAGTTTCTTCGTTTGCAAATATTTTCTCCCATTCTGAGGGTTGGCTTTTCATCTTATTTATGGTTTCCTTTGCTGTGCAAAAGCTTTTAAGTTTCATTAGGTCCCATTTGTTTATTTTTGTTTTTATCTCCATTTCTCTAGGAGGTGTGTCAAAAAGGATCTTGCTGTGATTTATGTCATGGAGTGTTATGTTTTCCTCTAAGAGTTTTATAGTGTCTGGCCTTACATTTAGGTCTTTAATCCATTTTGAGTTTATTTTTGTGTATGGTGTTAGGAAGAGTTCTAATTTCATTCTTTTACATGTAGCTGCCCAGTTTTCCCAGCACCACTTATTGAAGAGGCTGTCTTTTCTCCATTGTATATTCTTGCCTCCTTTATCAAAAATAAGGTAACCATATGTGTGTGGGTTTATCTCTGGGCTGTCTATCGTGGGTTTATCTCTGGGCTTTCTATCCTGTTCCATTGATCTATATTTCTGTTTTTGTGCCAGTACCATACCATCTTGATTACTGTAGCTTTGTAGTATAGTCTGAAGTCAGGGAGCCTGATTCCTCCAGCTCCATTTTTCTTTCTCAGGATTGCTTTGGTTATTCAGGGTCTTTCATGTTTCCATACAATTTCTGAAATTTTTTGCCCTCGTTCTATGAAAAATGCCATTGGTAGTTTGATAGGGATTCCACTGAATCTGTAGATTGCTTTGGGTAGTGTAGTCATTTTCACAATGTTGCTTCTTCCAATCCAAGAACATGGTATATCTCTCCATCTGTTTGTATCATCTCTAATTTCTTTCACCAGTGTCTTACCGTTTTCTGCATATAAACTTACCTATGGAGTCGCTTTTTTACAAGAGATGGGGAAACAGGGTTGAGGAACAGGTTTGTAGAGAAAGATCAAGAGTTCCTTGTCTTGCTAATTTTAAGATGCTTACTATATAGCCGAGAGGAAATGTCAAGATACACAGGTCTGGATTTTAGTAGGCAAAATAGCACTGTAGTTAAACATTTGAGAGACTTGAGTATATAAATTGTATTTAAACTTGTTGAGCTGGATTAGGTCATTCAGGAAGTAAGCACATGTAGAGAAAAGAAGTGGTCCAAAGATTGAGTCTGGATTACTTTAGTGTTTAGCGGTCAAAGAGAAGAAGAAAAAAATCAGGAAAGGAAACTGAGAAAAAGCAACCAGTGAGGTAGAAGGAGGACCAAGAGAGTGTGGTGTTCTGGAAGACAAGTGAAGAGAATGTTTCAAGAAGGAGAGCATGGTCAGCTATATCAAATGTTCCTGTATGAATAAAATGAGGCCTTAGAAATCACCATTAGATTAGGAAAGATGGAGGCTATTGTTGATCTTGGAAGGAGTGGTTTCAATGGAAGAGTAAAATAAAAGCCTGACTGAAATGAGCTCATGGGGAAAAAAAAAAATGAAAGGGAAAGAAGTGGAGACAGTGAATATACAAAAGTTTTTTTCAATGAGTTTTGCTATAATCAGAGAACAGAATTCAGGCAATAATGGGAAGGATCATGGAGTCCATGGAGATTTTTATTTTTCTCTTTGCTTTATAGGATGGAGAAATATTACATGTATTGTATGATAGTGAGCATAATCAAAGACAGGTAAAAATTGGTAGTATAGGAGAGTGAGGGGAAATCTGCAGTAACAGTGCCCTTGAGGAGGCTTAAAGGGATAGGATCCAGTACTCAATATGAGATAGAGCCCTTGGATAGGAGTCTCTTGAATTTATTCACTGTAATATGAGAGAAGGCAGAGTATGTGCATCGGAATATAGTTAGTAAGATTTGGTGTAGGAACATCTGAATGTTTTCTTCTGGTTGTTTCTATTTTCTCAGTGAAATAGGAAACAATCAACTGAGAGCAAATAAGGAGGAAGAAGAAGAGTTACTGAAGATTTGAGGAGAGAAAAGTATGAAATAATCATTGATGAAAATAGAGTGAAATGTTGTAATATTGTTGTGAATTGCTAAGGGCTTACTTGAGGCTACTTCTTGAATTTAAAAGTACAGTCAGTCAACATGGTCGTGTTTTTTTCTTCAGTCACATTCATCTGGTTGGTGTCAGTGTAGGATAGGTGGAGATTTGGATTTCCCTAGGATTGGGGTTTTTGCAAGTGGGTACAGTGGAGGGAGAAAAGGGAAAGGGGCGTGAAGGGTAGATGCAAGAGGGTGACGATAATGCCTGACCTTGGTGTCTAAGCCTGTTAAGAAGGAAGTAAGTACGCAGAGGTGGTGAGGAACAGTGAAAAGTGGTAAGAATCTGGGAAGACACAAGATAGTGGTCAGAGAGTGGAATGCTTGAAATTAGTAATGACAAGGTCTGGTATATGACCATGAGATTAGGTGACTATTGGAAATAAGAATGTTGAATAAATGAGAAGCCAGGGTATTAGGGTGATTTAAACTGGTATTGAAATCATTGGGAGTTATAACAAGTGAGAGTGGAGGCAGAGAAAGGGAAAGAGGAAGTGAAAAATGGAAAAGGAAGAAAGAGGTGGAGAGGAGGAGTGATCTGGAAACGTGATATCTTCTCTGTACAGATCATTTTGTTAGATATTGTAATGATTACAGAGAAGTGTAAGATATAAGGATCTAGACAATGAATTCTTATATAAAAAATATTTGTTCTAAAAGAGGAAGAAAGATGAAGAAGTGAGGTTGTCTTAGAGAAGACTAGAATACTAATTGGTTTAGTTAATCATTTTTAAGTGCCCAAGTGATTTTTGAGTGTGGGGTGCTGAGCAATTATTTTCTATTTTCGCAAAGGATGGAATATGTGTTTATGGTTCCTGATTACTTTAACTCTGCTGTAATGCACAGACATCGTACCTTTAAGAAATCAGCAAAATAGCATGTATTTTTATTCTTTTACTTTTTATGAATATAGGAGATTTTAAGCAAATTGCTGTTAAGTATTCCTTCCATATGGAGAAAAGAAAGTTCCTGTGAGACTAGCTGAAAGAGATTGAAATTATCCTATGAAAAAAAGATATTATTCTATTCTTCTTATATACTAGAAGAATATTAGAAGTATATTAGAAGTTATCTAACAAATTAATTGGTCAAGGCTGGGATTATATTGGAGAGAAGTTAAAAATTTGATATGTTTGAAATACCTTTGAAACTGACTTGAAAGTTTTTAATAGGTGAAGAGCATTTTAATGAAGATCTCATAAGGAGCAAAACGAGTTCTTATAAATTATGCCATTATATTAAATGAGTGCTTCTCCTAGGTTATCCATGGCCTCACAGTTTGATACTTCTAGAAATCCTTCTTCATCTTGCAATTCACCACACAGGCAAAGTGCTGGCAACATTGCTGAAAAGCTTGTAAGAATTTGAGCTTGTAAGAATGTCATAGTCCACAATGAAGCTGCGACTTTGAAGGTACAGGACATTCATCGGCCTCAGTTTTTGTTTTTTTGGTGTTTTTTTTTTTCCCTTCAGAAGTACTACCTCCATTATTTAAGACATCTCTTTATAGGAGTTTAGTATTAGAAGGGATCTTAGAAGTTGCCTTGCCCAATTTTTCATTGTATTGCCTAGGGAAAAAAAAGAATTTTATTCAGATGCTAATTCAAAGAAGTAAAATCTAATTGAAATATTTAGACATTATGAAATAAAAAAGTATGTATGACCTTATGGAGTCAGGGGGGTCTTTTGACCACTCAAAGTGGTCATTAAATGTACGGGAAAATACTGAACCCTCTTGAAATTTGTGGTAACATAAGTAGCATAATTTACACATATTTATATTTAATATCTATATAATCAATATACATATAATTCATATATGAATACATATAGTATTCAAGAAGAAAATACCATGGATCTTGAATGGACCTAACAGAAGAAAAATTAGAAGAAAACTGTCAGGAGTTAAACAATAAAACAAAAACAAAAATAAAACTGAAGTTAAATGTCAGGAGTGATTGTGGAACATTAAAAAAAAAAGGACCAGTTAGGATTTAAGGTAGAATGATATTCCAATATATATATATTCTATTTATATATATTTATATAAAATTCAAAGCTTTATGCTGTGAAATCTCTGATTGTTGAAGAGGAAGTTGGAGAGCTGAAAATAGAAGCAGGGGGGAGGTTCACAGTACCAACCCAGGTGGGTTAGGTAAAGAGTGACCAGGGGAGAAACTGGGTGGCCATAGATAGGAAAGGTCTGTTCCAATCAGATAGCAGTGTAGTTTTCTTTCTTATCTCATGATCAAGACATATTAAGCCCTGTAAATTTTATCATAATGTTTCTTTTTTGAACTTAAATGTTTTACTTAGATAAAGACTTATCTCATTCCAATTCTTGACAAGAATTATTAAAATGATTGTATACATACATAAAAGTAGGGGGGCAGAAACTAGAAATGACATCATCTGAACTGTTTATTAACTTTCCCAAAGAAGAAGGGAGGGACAGAAGGTTTTTAGAGTTCTAGTTTATTTTTTTGAGATAGCTAGTTTACCTTGTTGTCTTTTGTCTCTGTAGATTTTCTAGAGGGAAATAATCAGGTTAAATTCTCTTGGCATATTACCTTAATTGTATTTATTTGCTTATTTTTTAGGCACTAAAGTGCCATTCTAGTGATTAAGCAAGTGCATCGTGGCTTATGGTGGGCTAACGTGACAAGTATGTGGCTTGAAGCCAGTGAAATGTGTCTGTTGTAATAGTACAACTTATTGTTTATCTGTCAAAGTGTAAGTCATGTGGTTTCTTTGGACCATCAGTTGGAAGAATTTTTTTGGTATATCTTTTCAATGTTGCAAAAGGGACCAGGATTTACAGTAGAACTACAGAAGCTTTAAAATATTAACAGCCCATTAAGTACAGGATATGGTTCATGAGGTTTAATGGGAAGTTGTTAAAAGGAGATGGAACTAATCCAATGGTTAGGGAGGGGTGGTTAGTGGCAAAGAACAGGGCAAAGAATTTAAAAACCTTGTTTTTTCTATAAATAATCAATGTTTGGGTAAACTGAACAACAAACACAATAGCAACAAACCTCTTCTATCCTGATAAGCGGTACTTGGAGCTCTATGAGAATTCCATTTGGTCTATATGTTAATTTTCCTTTTTGGAGGATGTCCAGCAATGTTGTGTTAAAAAAATTTCCTGTGGATTTGAGATGCTTGGCATTCATTAAATCAAACCTTTGGACTTTGAAATGGCACCTACTTTGTTTAACATTTAAAAGATTACAAGGCTCTTGAGACTGTTCCTTGGAATAGCATTTAGTGATTATCCAGAGAATAATAAAAAAGCAAGTTTTTCAGAGGAGGGTATTTTTAAAGGAAAAGAGTGTAACACTTAAGAGCATAATATTTAATATACACCCGAGTCTTCATTCTTTGGCGAGTGGCACACTTCTAGCATACACCATATGGTCAGTGACAATTAGAGTCTAACATATCATGTGTGCTCCATGCACATACGTAGGTCTTGGATCCCAGATCAGGCTAGCAAGTCTAGTCTTCTACTTGTATGGATTAAAAACATTTTTCCCCCAGCTCTTCAATCCTGAGCAATTTGTGTAACTTTTCTGAGTCTCAGTTTTCTCTCTGTAAGGCCCTGCTACTTCACAGGATTATTTATAAGATCAAATGAAATCAGGTACATGAAAGTACTTTGTAAATCATTATTTACGAAGTATATATAATATTAGTATATTAGAATAGGTAAATCAGAAGCTAAGACTCTGGAACTTTGGAGATAGATCCAATTATTGGAATCATAACTCTACTTAATGCTGCTGCTAACTGTTTCTAGTAGACCAAAGTTAGCTTTACCACTTATGCTTCATGATTTTTTTTTGCTTTGCAGTTTATATTAGATCAATATTATTGAATGAACTTTGAAGAAAACTGAGAGCCCTGTGGACACTTGAATGAGAATTACAATAAACATTCAGCATGACTTTCATACCTTTAATTCTTTACCTGACATTCCTTTTCAAACCAGTCCATGGTATTATTCACTATTGACTGTCTGGAATGCTAACATGTTATGCTGCATAACAAATCACCCCAAAACTCAGTGGCTTAAAACAACAATTACTTTTATTATTGCTCACAGATCTCTGGGTCAGAATTCCAGAAGCACTCAGTTGGGCAGTGCTGGCTTGTTCTCTAATGCAGTGGCAGTTAGCTGTGGCCAGAGTTGGTAAAGGGGGCCAATGCAGCTAGGGACTGACTGGGCATCTTTGTCTCTTCATGTGGTTTCTCCATATGATCTAGTTGGGGCTTTCTCACAGTATGCTGGCCTTAGGGGCAGCCAACCTGCTCACAAAAGAATCCAAACTTGCAAAGTTTCAAGAGGAAGAACCATAGATCTCACCTCTTAAGAGAAGTGTCAAAATCACAGGCACATGGGAGACGTTATTTTGACCATCTTTGGAAAAAATAATCTGCCACATGAATGATGATTGATCTTGTCATTTCATATATAGCTCTTGCCCCCTGATATTCTGACCTCTCTAGGGCCACAATATGGAATGATTTACTTTCATTTTTCTTTTGTAACTACCCAAATTTCCTGCTATATATGAATAAGGAAGAAACAAAAGCTAACTAAAAGTAATAGGACTACTCTTTTTATATGCTCTTAAATCTAAAATCAGCCTCATCTTCAGATAATCTTTGGAAAGATTATTTGACACATCTAATGAAAAAAACCCCTCAATTTTATCTGGAGTCATACTTACTTACCAAAAGTGTGCTACTAAATACTAGTTTGGAAAGCACATATTAAAAGTATGTATTGCCATTGACTTGCATTAAAACTCCAGAAACTCTACTTGGGAGAATAATTTGTGCTATGACAGGTAGTGAGGATGTTTATTCTTATTTCGTATGGCACTTTTTGTACACTTTTCTTATCAAATTTATCACTTTACACTATGTTATAGTTATATGCATGTCATCTTCAGAATATATTGCCATCTCTTTATAAGTAAAATTTGTTGCTGATTTATCATTACTGTAGGTGCTTGATAAACATTTGTTGAATTTGATAAAATAATCTATATTTTCAGGAAGTTGACTAGCACTAGTTGGCTAGTGCCCATAGGTAGTGACAGTTATTCAGGATTAAAGAACATAAGTTACTAGCCCATTTCTGGTTTTGAAACCCCCTTCTATTAATTCAGAGATTAACTGGGCAATTTACCCATACTAAATTAAGCTCATACCTACTCTATTCTGTTTCTTTTTTCCCCCCAATTTTTTGTGATGTAATTGACATATAACATTGTGTAAGTTTAGGGTGTACAAGTGACAATTTTTTTTTTTTTTTTCCGATACGCGGGCCTCTCACTGTTGTGGCCTCTCTGGTTGCGGAGCACAGGCTCCAGACGCGCAGGCTCAGTGGCCATGGCTCACAGGCCTAGCCGCTCCGTGGCATGTGGGATCTTCCCGGACCGGGGAACGAACCTGCGTCCCCTGCATCGGCAGGCGGACTCTCAACCACTGCGCCACCAGGGAAGCCCCAATGTGACAATTTGATACAGTATATATATATTATAAAATGATTACCACAATTAAGTTAGCTAACACCTCCATCACCTCACATAGCTACGTTTTTGTCTTTCTTTTTGTGGAGAGAATTTTCAGGATCTACTTTCTTAGCAATTTTCAAGTTTACAATACAGTTTTGTTAACTATAGTCATCATATTGAACATTAGATCTCAGAACTGATTCATCTTATAACTGGAGATTTGTACTCTTTGACCACCTTCATTTCCCCCCCCCATTTTCCTACTTAAATCTCTGCCACTGCCTGACAACCACTGATCTGTGCTCTACTTCCATGAATTAGGTTTTGTTTAGACTCCACATATAAATGAGATCGTATAGTTTGTCTTTCTCTGCGTGATTTATTTTACTTACCATAATGTCCTCAGTGTTCATCTAGGTTGTCAGAAATGGCAGGATTGCCTTCTTTTTATGGCTGAATAATATTCCATTGGGTATATACAACATTTTCTTTATCCGTTCATCACTCACCCATGTCTTGGCTGTTATAAATAATGCTGCAGCAAACATTGGGGCGCAGATGTCTCTCTGCGACAGAGATTTTATTTCCTTTGGAAATATACCCAGAAGTAGGATTGCTGGGTCATATGATAGTTCTGTTTTTAGTTTTTTGCAGGACCTATTTTCTGTAGTGTTTTCCACAGTGGCTGTGTCAATTTACACTGCCATCAAAAGTGTACAAGGGTGTCCTTTTGTCTATATCCTTGCCAGCACTTGCTATCTCTTGTTTTTTTGATAATAGCTATTCTGACAGGTGTGAAGTGATAACTCATTGTGGTTTTTATTTGTATTTCCCTGATATTTAGTGATATTGAGCATCTTTTCATGTGTCTGTTGGCCATTTTTATGTCTTCTTTTTAAAAATGTTTATTCAAGTTCTTTGCTCATTATTTAATCAAATTATTTGTTTTCTGCTATTGAGTTGTATAAGTTCCTTTTATATTTTGGATATTACCCCTTATCAGATATATAGTTTACAAATGTTTTTCCCATTCTGTAGGTTGCCTTTTCGTTTTGTTGATTGTTCTTTTGCTATGCTGAAGCTTTTTAGTTTGTTGTCCCACTTGACTGTTTCACTTTTGTTGCTTATGCTTTTGGTGTTATATTCAAAAGATTATTGCCAAGACCAATGTCAAGGAGCTTTTCCCTTACGTTTTACAGTTTAAGGTTTTATGTTTATATCTTTATTCTATTTTATCTCTATTATATTTCTATTCTATTTTAATTTTTGTGGATGGTGTAAGGTAGGGGTCTAATTTCATTCTTTTGTATGGGAACAGCACCATTTATTGAAGAAACTATTCTTTCCACATGAATTTCTTGGCTCCCTTGTCAAATATTAGTTGACTGTATATACATGGGTTATTTTAACAAATTTAACTCTTCTAATCCGTGAACATGGGATTTATTTTCACTTATTTGTGTCTTCAATTTATTTCATAAATGCCTTACAGTTTTTAGCATATGGATCTTTCTCCTTGGCTTAATTTATTCCAAAGTTGTTTTTTCATTTTGTTTTGCTTTGTTTTGGGGCTATTGTAAATGAGATTATTTCTTTTTTCAGAAAAAATGATTCATTATTAGTGTACAGAAATGCAACTGATTTTTTGTGTGTTGATTTTGTATCCTGCACTTTATTGAATTCATTTATTGGTTCTAACCATTTTTTGGTGGAGCCTTTAGATTTTTCTATAGACAAGATCATGCCATCTGCACACAGAGACAGTTTTACTTTTTCTTTTCTGATTTGGATGCCTTTTATCTTTTTCTTGCCTTATTGGTCTGGCTAGGACTTCTAGTACTATGTTGAATAGGAGTGGCAGGAATGGAGAGGCCACCCTTGTCTTGTTCCTGATTTTAGAGGGAAAATTTTCAGCCTTTCGTCATTGAGTATAATATAGCTATGGGCTTATCATATTTGTCATATGGGCCTTTACTATGTTGAGGTACGTTCCTTCTATACCCACTTTGTTGAGAGTTTTTATACTGAAAGAATGTTAAATTTTGTCAAATGTTTTTTCTTCATCTACTGAGATGATCATATGATTTTTATCTTTCATTTTATTAATGTGATGTATCACATTTATTGATTTGTGTCTGTTAAGCCATCTTTGTATTTCAGGAATGAATTCTATTTGATCTTGTGTATGATCCTTTTCATGTGCTGGGTTTTTTTGTTTGTTAATATTTTGTTGAGAGTTTTTCCTTCTATATTCATCAGGGATACTAAAAGGAGTTTGTAATGACTTTTCCTACAAACTTTAAGCAATTTTACAAATTATCAACTGTCTGTGTGTTCAATAAATGTAACATTTTAAGCCAAGAGAGTAATGAAACAGACATTCTTTTTATTTCACTACCTATTTGTCCTCTGGAGAAACGATAGTTTGTTAAATACTTTTTTGACTTTGATGTTTGAATTAATTTTCAAGATTTCCTTTAAATGAACAGCTATGAAATGATAGATATGTGAGCACATTTTGAAAATCAGTTTTCATCAGGAAAAATAAAAGTAAAGTATTGTCATTTTGAAACGTTGATAAACTTTGTCAGAGTTGACAAATATTTAGAGTATACCACTCATATCCTGAGATTCTAGGTAAGTTAGAAAGAAATATAAAGTGTAATATTTTTAAAATTTCATGATTATCATGTTTTGGATGGCTGTAAATTTACTTGATAATTGAGACATTTAAACTTTTAAAACATTGGAGAGCTTTAAAATGTGAAATCACCAGGCAGTTTTATAATGTTGGCTTCTCCATTGTTTGAGAAACTGCTAAAGTAGATTGATCTTTAAATTCTAACAATTAAAAATATTCTAACTTTGCAAAGAAAAGAAGGATCTAGAGACTCCTCAAAGAAATGGATGATTTCGGGAGTAGGTTAGGGTCAGTGCTCAAAAAATGATAGTGCCCTCTAACAAGAACCCAAGAGCCCTATTGAAGGGGTTCACATTGGCCAACCTGGGACCAATTGAGCACCAAAATAATTAAGTACAGTAATATGTTATAAACCATTGAAAAACTAGTAACTGATGGGTTCATAAATAAAGAGAGGCTCTTGCTTATAATAGAATGCTGAGGGCTGACTGTAAATATAGAGGAGGTCTGAGTTGGAAAATCATCATGATAAAGAGTAGATCAGGGAAGGATCATGTATGGATGCTAAATCTAGGGGGAAATTTTGATGAGGAGCAGGATATTTGATTGATTTCAAGTGTCATTCTACTTACTAAGTTGCAAGCAGAAAAAAATCCCAGTAATTATGTGTGGAGAAATCAGGCAACAGTTTGACCAGGTGATTAAAATTTACAAAATAAATGAAGGACATATAGACCCGGTATGTCTCCAGATGTGATATTCTGGTCAAGAATGCCTGACTTCATCCTAATCATATCAGGCAAATGCAAAATGAGGAATGTTTTATTTAAAGAAAGGAGGGAGGGCTGTGTCCTTTGAAACTGTAAATGTTGGGCTTCCCTGGTGGTGCAGTGGTTGAGAGTCCGCCTGCCGATGCAGGGGACACGGGTTCGTGCCCCGGTCCAGGAAGATCCCACATGCCGCGGAGCGGCTGGGCCCGTGAGCCATGGCCGCTGAGCCTGCGCGTCCGGAGCCTGTGCTCCGCAAGGGGAGAGTCCACAACAGTGAGAGGCCCGCGTACCGCAAAAAAAAAAAAAAAAACTGTCAATGTCATAAAAGACAAAGACTGTGGAAATGTTCACATTAAAAGAGATTGAAGAGACATGACAACTAAATATAATAACTGACCCTAAACTCTTTCTGGTACTGGAGGAGAAAAAATACTGTAAAGGGCATTATTAAGTCAACTGACAAAATTAGAATATTAGATAAAAGTATTTTTATCAATGTAAATGTATATAGTTGATAATCTTTGTGGTTATACAGAAGAATATCCCTAAGTGGATTTCTTAGGAAATACACACTGAAATTTTAGGGGTAAAGGACCATGGTGTATGTATCAATAACTTACTATAAAATGGTTCAAAAAAAAATTTGTGTATGTGTGTAGAGAGTGTGGTGCAAATAATACAGCAAATAGGGTAAAAGGTTAACAGTAAGTGAGTCTGGGTATATGTGTTCTTTGTGCTATTTTTGTTTTTGCAACATTGTGTAAATTTGAGATTTTCAAATAAGGTTTGTTTTGTTTATAAGTTTGTTTGGTGGTGGTGGGGGGACTGAAAACACCTAGCTGATGTTAGAATTTAAAAAAAAATAAGGCAAAACCAAAAACCTCTCAAGGCATAATTTCATTATTTATTAAGCTACTAGAGGATCCATTACTTTTAGACATTTAAAACTATCATAAAGACATGAAAGAGATTATTTGGTGAAGGCATTAGAGTGAACAACATGAGGAAATTTCTGCTGTCTATGATTCCTTCTCTCTGTGATTTTGGCAACTGGTATAATCAAAGCTGTGAGAAAAGGTTATTGTAGTAAAGATAAAGGAAAAATAGCAAAGAGCTTGTTGATAATGTCCTGACTTGTTTCTATTATTTTGAAGTGTTCAGCTGTGTAAGCAAGAAAGAGGGACCCAAACTATTGATATTATCCTTTCTTTTAGAATTGCAGAATTAGAGAGGAAACAATATACCTTATTTTCAATGACCTGAATGACTATGAATTTATTGTTACTTGTGAAAATAGTTGCCAGCCTGTGCTACTGTATTAACCATTCCTTTGTTTATATCTTGCTTGGAAAGCTCCCTTTGCTTCTGTTCTGCAGCCCTGTAATTAGATTCATTAATTTTCTAATCTACCCTAATTTTCACCAGCTTACTGAAATCTCTGGCAGCCTACACTATCAATACCTTCCTTACTTATTTTCTCCTCTTCTCTTTGACCCAGAATTAAAAGTTCCTGACCAATTGAAACAGTTTTAAAATGCTTGACTAAGCAAGTCACAACACCAGGTGTTATCTCTCACTGCATTAGAACTGGTCTGTGATGAAATTTGTCATATCTGTGGCTTTGTTAATCTTAATATACTTGTATCAAATTCTTTATGGAAAGAGGTTATAATTAAATGAATAAAACTAGTTTGTTTTCAATGACTTTCTATTTCTACTTTCAGGATTGTTAGGGAGGACTAGAATTACGATGTAACCTGTTAGGCCCTAATTATAATCACTTATGCTTCTAAGAAACTGTATGATTCTAAGCTTTGAGAGTTCTCTTGAATACCTTACATCCTGTTCTCTTCATTAAACCAGAGACATACATTTGTAATGATAAAATTCCAAGAATGGCTGTTAAAGGTGACTTCTTTTTTTTTCCACTCTAATGACCACAAAAGTGAGTACTAAATCTGTCAATATGTACCCATTATTTAATTTCTGCTGTATAAAGCCTGAAAATGGAAATCAAATCATGCCCATTGGACCACCCCTTCTCCATAACCCAACTATTACCATAAACTGGGAGAAACAAACACACCTAGCCAAATGCCAGATACCTATATAATAATAAATATGCATAGGGGAAGGGATGGGTGCTAAATTTTACTAAGAGCTATCTTGGGCTAAGCACCATGTACACATTATCCTAGTTGAAGAAAAAGAAAAGTACAGACTTTTTTTAAAGAAAAAAATATTGTCTCAGATACTCCAGTATTAAGGTAAAATATTTGTATTATCATTGTTATTTAAATGTAAATGTACAAATATAAAACAAAGTATAAGTTTCTTATGCTTATAACTCTTATAGAATCATAAAGCCAAAACAAATTATAAATTTAATAACAAGAAAAGTATGAAACCAATAAAAGTTATGTCACCTTCAAGGCAAAAACTTTTTTTTTTTTAATTCATTTATTTATTTTTGGCTGCGTTGGATCTTCGTTGCTGTGCGAGGGCTTTCTCTAGTTGCAGCGAGTGAGGGCTACTCTTCATTGTAGTGCGTGGGCTTATCACTATGGTGGCTTGTCTTTGTTGCAGAGCACAGGCTCTAGGCGCGTGGGCTTCAGTAGTTGTGACGCACAGGCTTAGTTGCTCCTCAGCATGTGGGATCTTCCCAGACCAGGGCTCGAACCCATGTCCCCTGCATTGGCAGGTGATTCTTAACCACTGCGCCACCAGGGAAGTCCCCCAAAACTACTACTGAAAATAAATTGCCTCTCAAAGTGAATATGACACATTTTTCTGAGTTCAGCATGCCTACACCACTGTGTGATGATAATTCTCCCACCATCTTTCTCTATTCAAACTTCTATTCAAAAACCTTCATTTATATAGCATTGTGAACTCATTTGGCCTTAACCTGGCACAAAAACATTTTTTATGGAAGTATTCCTCTGCCAGTTTCTCATTAAGCTATGACAATTAAAGTAGTACTTTTGGGGGACAATGTGATCCAGAACACAAATGCCAAAGTAGCACTGACACAACACAGCAGTAGTTTAAGGTGTTCATTCACTTTATATGCTTTTTTTTTAATCATACTTGTGTTCATTATTTTAAAAAAGATTGTCATCAAAATGTAAACCTAAAACTAAAAAAAAATTATCAGTATATCCATGACCAGGAGGAGTTTGTACACTATCAGGATGAGAGACACTGCATTTTTAAATTTAATCCTTATAACAACCCTAGGTTGAGATTATTTCTTACCATTTTACAGATGAGTAGATTGAGGTTCAGAGAAATTAAATAACTTGCTTCAAATCACACCATAGAAAGTAGACTTAGGGGAACCCTAAATGCAGTGAACTACAGGAGGATGGTAGTGGAGGAGTGACAAGTGTTGGATTGCATGTTATACTTACTGTAACAGTCTTACAACATTTATTGTACAACTTCTACCATTTATTTTCTTCTTTGGTCTCATACCTTATATAAGTATTTATTGTTTCATTTCACTGAATAGTCTTTTGTGTATGGTAGCATATGGTAATCACACTTTCTTTTTGGCCAGAAGATTTACCAACAAACCTCACTATGGAAATTTTCAGGGTAACCCATGAGTTTAATCCACATGAGATGAACAGCAAACAACTTATTGATGGCCTCCTTCTTTATCACCTTCTGAGATCATAGATGTCAGTACTATAAAACTGCTGATGATTATGTGCTTGGAGAGTAAGGAATTTGTTCATGCGGTCCAGTGCCTTGTTCCATCACTCAGGTATCAGGCTGGCTTGACTTAACCATGAATCTGAAGTTTACAGTGACCTTACTGTCAACCTGTCAGACATTTTAAAACTTTTGATTTAAAAGGCACACTGTCACCATATATAAAGTATAAAATTCTAGTCCTGTGCTGGAGATAGAATTATAAAGTTTGAAAAATGTGTTATTGAGCACCTATTCATAATAGTTTCATGACTAAGGAATGAAGGAATTAGCTAACCTATGAGGTACATTTTATCTCTTATTTTGAATATGCTTTAGATGAAGTGAACATGAATATATTTTTTACAGTTAAGGGTAATTACAGACATATGTAACTAGTTTTCTATCTTTCACACTAAAATTCAGACTAATAGCATAGGTTTTGTTTCTTAGCACTGATAATTTAAAAAAAATAAATAGTTCACCTATGCTGAGATCAATAAATGTCAATTGTCATACATACTGCCCTATGTTTGAACCAAAGAATGACTGCTGAAGCAACTTCAGGTACCATGGAAGGCCAACATGAGATAATTTTAAAATTGTACAGTTTCCAAATGACTAACATAGAAACCGGCTTGCATTATTGTTCTTCCTTCACAAATCAGGTGAAATCATCTTTGTTTCTCAATAATCATTTTGTATGCATCAGGACCTAAAAGTTAATAGTCAATGCTTGTTAAGATGTTAATTAAAGAAGCTAATAGCAATGCTTATTAAGATATTGTGTCATAAGCCCTCATATCCCCTGTGTTTGGTAGTATAAACTGGTTTAACATTACTGAAAGGCATTTTGTCTATATGAATTAATAGCATTAACATTTATATGTCTTTAGATCCATCAAATGCATTTCTAGGAATCCCTTTTAAGAACATAAACAGATACAGTCATTAAAGATTTGTGTAACAAAGATATTCGTTACCATATTGTTTATAATAGAGGAATATTGGATGCAACTTAAATATCAAGTAATGGAGGGTATTTAAATGTAAAATTTCAAATATATACAAAAATAGAGTAGATGTACTCATTACCTAACCTGAACAAGGAACTTTTTTTAAAAAAAGAAAAAAGTGAGATATTTTCAATGCCAGGCATAATGTAATAATATATGGGTTAAAATTCAATTCGAAGAAAAACATCTAAAGATGTAGGTGAGAAGCCATTGATATAATTTTTTGTAGAGTACTCACAACCCTGGTAGAATATAGCTTAATTAGTAAATTACAGAGCCTATATTGTGAAAATATTCAAATATCAGGCTGGAGGGCTTCTGATAAAATAAACTAAAATCTGGTTGCCATAAATAGCTTCTCTTTTCTCTGACCATAGAGGTCATCACTGCCCCATAATTCTTAGTCCTCCATGCTCAGCCAAAATGAGTAGTGGTAAATTGTAATGACCACACTGAACCTTTCATTTGGGCAGTGCTTATACTCTGAGATATTTCTCATACTATACTATTCCTTTTGGTAATTTTTTAATTCTTACAGCCGCTTCTTCTCAGGTATTATAAAATTGGATGTATTTACCCCTTTCTTTGCAAAATACTCAGTAATTGGATACAATGTCATGCCATTGCGAATAGGAAGAACAAGCATCCTTCTATCCCGATGCTTTTAAAGTTTATTGGGGAGACTTCCCTGGTGGCGCAGTGGTTAAGAATCCACCTGCCAATGCAGGGGTCACGGGTTCGAGTCCTGTTCTGGGAAGATCCCACATACCATGGAGCAACTAAGCCCGTGCGCCACAACTACTGAGCCTGTGCTCTAGAGCCCGCAAGCCACAACTACTGAGTCCATGTGCCACAACTACTGAAGCCCGTGTGCCTAGAGCCCGTTCTCCGCAACGAGAGAAGCCACTGCAATGAGAAGCCCGTGCACCGCAAAAAAGAGAAGCCCCCACGCGCCGCAACTAGAGAAAGCCCGCACGCAGCAACGAAGACCCAACGCAGCCAAAAATAAATAATTTTAAAAAATTTATTGGGAATCAGAATTAGTTTTGAGAAATTGTTCATCTTTATATAGAAAGTATGACTCATACAATATAAATAATAATATAAGAAATAATAAAAATGTGAACAATAAATATAATAATAAAATGATAATAATAGTTTTTTTGGTTTTTTTTTTTACTAAATAATACTGTGAACCAGCCCTCTGCTAAGCACTTGATGTATATTAATGGAGTTTTTAAAGAGGATTCACATGTTGGTGAGAAGTGAAGAGAACAGTGTATTTGAAATGGATTGCTTGAATGGGGAGACCTTGAAAGTAGGGAGGCCAATTCAGAGACTCTTGGAACAAATCAGACTCAATGGATTAAACTTTTTTTAATTATTGCCATCTTGAAAGAAAGATTAATAGAATTGGTGGTTGATTGAATATTGGGAGATGAAAAGAATAAGTTAAAGATTATTCAAGAGATCTGGGAGCATAATGATAGCATAGAAAAATTTGTAGGAGGAAATAATGCATTTTATATGATGGGATAATTAGACATCTAATTTGAAATATCCATTTGTCAGATGCTATATGGGTTGGATTGTATCCCCCTAGAAAAGACATGTTGAAGTCCTAACCCCCAGTACCCCAGTGACCTTATTGGGAAATGGGGTCACTGCAGATGTCATTACTTAAGATGAAGTCTTACTGGAATAGCATGGGTCCTTAATCCAACGTGCCTGGTGTCCTTATAAGAAGAGGAGAAGAGACACAGAGACAAAGACACACAGGGAGTAAATGGCCATGTGATGACGGAGTCAGATATTGGAGTGATGCATGTACAAGACAAGGAATCCCAAGGATTACAAGCAAATACCAGAAGCTCGAAAAGGCAAGGAATGATTCTCCCCTACAGGTTTCAGAGGGAACATGGCTCTGCTGACAACTTGATTTCGAACTTCTACCCTCCGGAAATGTGAGGCAATAAATTTCTGTTCTCTTAAGCCACTGGGTTTGTAGTACTCTGGTATGGCAGCCACAGGAAACTAATACAGATGCTGATGCTATTCTATGATTCTTCTTTTTAACTATTCCCTTCCCCCAGCTTCCTCCTTGGGAAAAATTTACAAAAACAAGACACAAATAAGTATATGGAGTCAAAAGAAGAAAGAACAGTGTGTTAACTTTTTAAAATATCTGTGCATTTACTAGTATTTTATTCTCTTATCATCCTCATTCTTAAATGAGATTTTAATGTGGGCCAAATAATCTTGTTGGATTGTGCAGGGATAGGTCATTGGAGTGTGTGCTCTGCATATGCTTTTAGGTAGTAAAGATAATTATAAGTCTTTCCAGCTTGTTTGGCAATCTAAAATCCCATTACCTACATTTTCAAGAATATCGGTTGTCAGAGAAAGTAGAAATTTAGCCATGTGAAGTGGGAAGAATATGGGGGTCATAAAGTAAGGAAAGGAAACATGGATCACAGAGCATGTGGGTAATGGCATATGCTCAAATGCTTTGAGGACTTGCTATAATAAAAAAACATCAAAAAGGGAGAGAGTAGTAAATGCTTGTCCCTTTCACTCTCTCTAAAGAGGTCCCATGTAAGCACTTATATTAGTGCTGTTGTCTTAACTGACAAATTCAATGTTTTAATGATTGAAATGATATCAAGGTTGTATTTAATTTTAGTCACTGTTCCCTTTTCCCTTAATCTGCTCTTCTGGCTTGGTTTCTGACATACACATACATACACACACACATGTCTTCCATACACACACACGCACACATATACACACACACACATGTCTTCCAGGCAGGAATACCCTTTGTTTTATTCTGACTGTTAAGTTTTGGAGATTGGTCAATTAAGCTACTAAATATAAGTAAAACTGTTTTAAGTGCATGTGAACATCTGTTTCTTTTGGAACTCCCAGTGCCTAGGCCACAGCTTTTTATTCTTTTTTTTTTTTAGTGAAAATTAGACTTTGACACTCATAGACCTTGGAACGTAAGTTCCTTTTCCAGAGGGTATACACTGGCCATTTGGTTTCCATGCAAAACTCTCCCTTTGAACATACTGGTGAAGAGAGGTCTTTATTTCCCTCAGTTCTGTTATCAGCTGTGAAATCTGAGTGACTGTACACTTTTGCTGGTTCAGATGATTTATAGAATTGTTATCTTGTTACAGAATTAATCACAGCAAGAGAAAATATGCTTATGTGGAAAATTGATGCTGAAAGGGAAGCCAGATAGCTCACATTTGTAGTCTTGTAAATAATATACCTAATTTATAGTACTTAATATCCTTATTCAGTTATAATAATTTGATTAAATAAAATGCCAGAATATTTTAATATTCACTCTTAATAAGATGTTATAAAGCTATTTAAGTGGGTACTTAAATTTTTTTGATGTATTAGTTGTTTTCTATAAATTCTGAGTTGGCTGTAATCATAGTTCACATTTACTTTATTCAGATTTTAGTGTTTATTTTATTTTTTTTAATGAAGCATAACGGTGATTAATAGCTCCCCAGCTAAGAACATAGGAAGATTTGAATGCTTAGCCAAGAAAAAAAGATAGTTTGTCTTTCTTTCTTTCTTTTTTTTTTTTTGTGGTACGCGGGCCTCTCACTGTTGTGGCTTCTCCCGTTGCGGAGCACTGGCTCCGGACGCGCAGGCTCAGCGGCCATGGCTCACGGGCCCAGCTGTTCCGCGCCATGTGGGATCTTCCCAGACCAGGGCATGAACCCGTGTCCCTTGCATTGGCAGGCGGACTCTCAACCACTGCGCCACCAGCGAAGCCCCCTGTCTTTCTGAATTTCTGTGCTTCTTAGTTTGAACCATATGAAACTGCCATTTTTGTAGGTCAAATAGAGAACTTCATATGGTTCAACCTGTGATTTAGTTTAGAATAATAATGTTCATGGTCTACGCTTTTAGCCACTTCTATGTAAGACTATAACACACGGGCTATAAAACAACAATTTATCCCATTTATGTATTTTTTGGCATAATTAAAATGGATTTTCAGATGTGGAACATAGTTTATTTCTTAATCCAGTGCTTTAATTATTTTATAGTTTAAGGTCAATTCATATTATGAAATTAATGTGCTGTCACTGATGAAAGTAGTATTCTTTTCATAAGTAAAAGTCCCCTCTTACTGCTTAAATGGATGTTTGATTGTTTATTTAGGACAAACAAAATAAAGATAGAAAAACTGTTATTGGCTTCCTTATGGAAATAGACTATTCAAATAAAACAACATTCTGGAAATACAATATTAAATTAACTTAATTTGAACAGATACAAAATTGTTTCCTACGGGGGAATTCTGTCCTTTCCTTTAAGAGCATCTGCAGTTTATCACTGCATATCTATAATATAGATTTTTGTTTTGTTAGCAGCACAGAACACCTGCACAAATGACATTTCTTAGTAACACCACTCTTGCAGTTTTAGAAAGGATTATCCCAAAGGACATGTTAAAAATCCATCCTTCTAGGATAGCCCTTATTTTATATCAAATTAGATTACTAAACTAAGTAATTCAGCTTTCAGAGACCCAGATTATAGCTGTGTGTCTCCTTTCAATTTATCCCTATCTCAGTTTCCTTCCCTCCCTCCAGCCTCTTCGTCCTTCCTTTCATTCATTATGCCTGGAGTTGGTAAATATGGTTCAATCCCAGACCACTCTTAACACATAGTCTAACTCAGGGAGACATGCAAAGAAAATGTTATACAGTGTCCCTATGTGAAAACTTGGTGAGAAATTCTTTATATCATTTAATGTTAAAAGAAGTTTGTTTCTCTTAGCACAAATATGAATCCTGTTGTTATTTAAAAATGGATGTAATGGAAAGCTAAAAATAAGTAAATCCTTTACTGGTTTAAGTCATTATTTTTCTTATGTAATAAGAAATGTGGAGGTAGACCGTCCAAGGGCAGGTATAGTGGCTCCTTTTATATTTTCACCCTGCTGTACTTAGCATGTGGCTTTTATTTTCTTTCTTGGGGCTTCAAACTCAACATGGCTGCTGCATTTCTGGACCTTACATTTACTTTCCAGGCAGGAAGAAGAATAAAAACCCTCATTTTTGTGAGGCTTCCTCTCACTCCCTACAAAGAAGGGGAGTTCTCACCAGGGACTTCTGCCTGCATCTCATTGTCTAGAATTGTGTTACATGCCTGAAAGTATTTGTTTTCTAATCTCTGCAGTAGAGGAATGCAAGGGAAAGAGACATTGAAATGGGTATTGAGTGACACCATAAAGCAACTAGTGATAAACCATTCAAGACTAGTAAATTTCAGGCCAATCGAGTTGGTCTTTGCATTCTGAAAGCAGATATGCTTTGAATAATAAAAGGATCCAAAAGAAATCTTAAACATAGACAAATTGATTTCTGATGACCATATTTGTTACAGGGAAATGTGAAATTAGAATGAAGAGGCAAAACAGACATACTGTGACCAACTCTAAAAAGTTAAGTGACCCGAAGACTTATCTTTATTAAATCTTTCCTTTCAGTGTTGTACATTACATTCTTAATTATTTTAAGTCTGTACCCCTTAATCGCTTTCACTGATTTCACGTCTCCTTCCACTGGCAACCACCTGTTTGTGCTCTGTATATATGAGTGTGTTTTTGTTTTGTTTGTTTTTTAGATTACACATATAGGTGAGATCGTAAAGTATTTGTCTTTCTATATGTGGCTTATTTCACTTAGCCTAATACCCTCTAAATATGTCTCCTAACTGGCTGCTGGTGGGCTGGCTCCCTGGTAGGCACAGCCAGGTCCCAGGGTCTCTGACTGCCAAGCCCTGGGGGTCTGGAGTTGGTGTCAACCTGCTGGTGGGCAGAGCCATGGCCTAGAGCATCCTGAGGGTGCCTTCCCACAGGTGGGGGAGGCTGGTCCTGGGACTAGTGCTGGCCTACAGGTGGGTATAGTCAGGCTCCAGGGACTCTGGCTGCAGGGCCCTGGGGGTCCTGGAGTTGGCGTTGGCCCACTGGTGGGTGGGATCTGTCTTCTTAAATTTATTGAAACTTGTTTTGTGGACTAAGGTGTGATCTATCATGGAGAATGTTCCATGTCCTTGAAAAGAATTTGTATTCTGCTGTTTTGGGGTGGAATGTTCTGTATATATCTATTAAGTTAGTCTGATATAACATGTCATTTACAGCAATAGTCCCCAACATTTTTGGCACCAGGGACCGGTTTCATGGAAGACAATTTTTCCACAGACCGGGGTGGGTGTGGGATGGGTCAGGTGGTAATGCTAGTGATGGGGAGCGATGGAGAGCGGCAGATGAAGCTTCACTCGCTTGCCCACCACTCACCTCCTGCTGTGTGGCCCAGTTCCTAACAGGTCAAGGACTCCTACCGGTCTGTGGCCTGGGAGTTGGGGACCCCTGATTTAAGGCCTATGTTTCCATGATTAATTTTCTGTCTGGATGATCTATATCCATTGATGTAGGTGAGGTGTTAAAGTCCCCTACTACTATACTATTGCATTAGTGTTGATATCTCCCCTTACGTCTGTTAATATTTGCTTTATGTATTTTTGTGCTCCATGTTGGGTTCATAGATATTTACAAGTGTTATATTTTCTTGTTGGATTGATCCCTTTATCATTATGCAATGCTCTTCTTTGTCTCTCTTTACAGTCTTTGTTTTAATGTCTATTTTGTCTGATATTTACATTGCTACCCCAACTTTCTTTTCATTTCCATTTGCGTGGCATGTCTTTTGCCATACCTTCACTTTGAGTCTGTGTGTCTCTTTATATCTGAAGTGAGTCTCTTGTAGGCACCATATATATGGGTCTTGGTTTTTTTTCTCCATATTGCCATTTTGTTAATTGTTTTCTGGTTGTTTTTATAGTTCTTTGTTCCTTTCTCCTTTTGTTCTCTTCCCTTGTGATTTGATGACTTTCTTTAGTGTTAAGTTTGTATTCCTTTCTCTTAAGTTTTTTTGTGTATCTGCATAGGTTTTTGGTTTGAAGTTGACAGTTGCTTAAGTTCGTGTGCATTCTAAAAGCACTACTTTTTTAATCCTCCCCAACATTTTATGTTTTGGACATCATATTTTACATCTTTTATTTTGTGTATCACTTAAGTAATTATTTTAGATATAGATACTTTTGCCTTTTAAGCTTCATACTATAGATTGTTGTTCCTCTACCTTTACTATATGTTTGCCTTTACCAGTGAAATTTTTTTCTTTCATAATTTTCTTGTTTCTAGTTATGGCCTTTTCTTTTCCATTTAAAGAAGTCCCTTTAACTTTCTTGTATGGCTGGCTTAGTGATGATGAACTCTTTTGTTCGTCTGGAAACTCTTTATTTCTCCTTGCTGGGTAGAGTATTCTTTATTCTAAGTTTTTTCCTTTTAGTACTTTGAATATATATTTCCAGTCCTTTCTAGCCTGTAAAGTTTCTGCTGAAAAATCAGTTGATAGTCTTACAGGGTTCCCTTGTATGTAACTAGTTTTTTTTGTTTGTTTGTTTTTTTCCTGATGCTTTTAAGATTCTCTATCTTTAACTTTTGACATTTTAATTATAATGTGTCTTGGTGTGAGTCTTTTGAGTTCATCTTGTTTGTGCTGTCTATACTTCCTGGACTTGGATGTCTGTTTCCTTTACTAGGTTAGGGAAGTTTCCAGACATTATTTTTTCAGGTAGGATTTCTGTCCTTTTTTTTCTCCCTTCTACTTCTGGGACCTCTACAGTGCAAATGTTAGTATGCTCAATGTTATCCAAGAGGTCCCTTAAATTACCTTCATTAAAAACATTTTATTCTTTTTGCTATTCCCATTGGGTGATATTCACTACTCAGTTTTTTGGATTGCTGATCAAATTTTTCTGCATCCTCTAATCTACTGTTATTCCCTCTGGTTTATTTTTCAATTCACTTATTGTATTCTTCAGTTCTGATTTTTTTTTTTTTTTTTTTTTTTTTTGCGGTACACGGGCCTCTCACTGCTGTGGCCTCTCCCATTGCAGAACACAGGCTCCAGACGCACAGGCTCAGCAGCCATGGCTCGCAGGCCCAGCCGCTCTGTGGCATGGGGGATCTTCCCGGACTGGGGCACGAACCTGTGTCCCCTGCATTGGCAGGCGGACTCTCAACCACTGCGCCACCAGGAAAGCCCTGATTATTTCTTTTTTATATTTTGAAGTTCTCATTGAGTTCATCCATTCTTCCTCCTGTTGATTCCTTCCCTCTTGTTTATTTTTCATTTCACTTATTGTTTTATTCAGTTCTGATTATTTCTTTTTTATATTTTCTGTCTCTTTTGAAGTTCTCACTGAGTTCATCCATTCTTCATCCAAGTTTGTTGAACACCTTTATGACTATTTCTTTGAGCTCTTTATCTGGTTAATTGCTTATCTTCATTTCATTTAGTTCTTTTTCTGAGGTTTTATCTTGTTCTTTTGTTTGAAAAGTATTCCTTTGTCTCCTCATTTTGCCTAACTCTGTTTTTCTATGTGTTATAGGTATATCAGCTACATCTCTCAGTCTTGAAAGAGTAACTTTATGTAGTGGATGTCCTATGGGGCCCAGTATCACAATATGCCACGGTCACCAGAGCCAGGTCCTCCAGGGGTATGCCCTGTGTGAGCTGTGTGCTCCTCCTGTTGTAATTGGGCTGTGACTGCTGTGGGCGGGCTGGTGGTTGTGGCTGGCCCCTTGGAGTGGGAGTCATTTTGGAGGGGTGCCATTGCTGGCCGAGTTGGCCTACCAGGTGGGATGAGGCAGGGGCAACTTTGGAGGTACTGGGGGTGGTGGTTTGGGCAGGGCTGGTCCTTAATGGAATGCTGAGGTGGGGAATTAGCTAATGTTAACAGTGTTAGGTTGATAGAGAGTGACAGAAATGACGCCTGCCATTGCAGGACCAGGTGGGAGAAAGAAGAGTAAAAAAAAAAAAATTGGTACCTACCAGCACTTTCATCCACAGAGTTCCACCAGATCCCTGCCTCTCTGGCACATGTCCTAAAATTAGTCGATGAGTTTCCTTCTTGTATGACCCAGGTGCTTTTCAAGCTACTGCCTCTGTGCTGGAACTTAGAGCAAGTGAGTTTGTGCATGATCCCTTCAAGAGTTGACTTTCCATTTCCCACAGCTCTATGGCTTTCCTGGATGTAAGCCCCACTGATTTCAAAGCCAGATGTATGAGGGCTCCTCTTCCTTATGCAGGTCCCCCAAGCTGGGGAGCCTGATGTGGGGCCCAGACCCCTCACTCCTCAGGGGCGATCTCTGTAGTTGTGATATCCCTCCTCCTTGTGGGTTGCTGCACTAGGAGTGTGGGTTCTAACTAGACAGTGTCTGTGCCCTTCCTAGTTGTCTTGATGTGAACATTTCTTTATATCATTAATTGTGGAAAATCTGTTCTGTTAGTTTGTTCTCAGAGATAGCAGTCTTGTATGTAGTTGTAGTTTTGGTGTGTCTGTGGGAGGAGGTGAGCTCAGGATCTCCTTACTCCACACCCTTGTTATTGCTTTTTTAAAAAATAGAAATAAAGCCTGCATTAAGAAAAAGAATTTTGTACAGTAGCATATGATATAGTATGATCATAAATAGAATTTTATGTGATTAGTTATATATGTAGTCTTGTTTGATTTATATAAGTAATCCTATTTGATTTATCTACAATAGTTGCAGGTTGGTTCCCCAGGAAGCAGGATTAATATGCTGGATGTTGTTAGTGAGAACTTTTGGGATTTACACCCATGGAGAAAGGGAAGGAAGCAGGATTGGGCTGAAGGAAAAATAGGGCTGTGCTGCAATCAGAACAAAGGTCTCAGCCATACCTACGGGGAGGCTGTTCAGAGCTGATCTAGGTTGAAGTAAGGAGGGTGGGTCTTTGTACCCTTACATTGATCAGGCATTTGATGCAAGCTACCCCCAAGAGGTGGTATAATCTTGGGCAAAGTGATTTATAGAACTGAGAATAATTCCTGGAGAGGACTGACAGCTGAGGGCAGACAGCAGTTGCAGAATAAATTCTTCTAATCTAATTTAACATTGTAACCATGGGAAAATCAGATTTAACCTACAAATTTTAGTTTTACGTTATGGTTTTTAGGAATATTACCCATGGTAAGTGCAAGATCTATTGATATGTGTTCTTTTTTTTTTTCATTTTTTATTGAAGTAGAGTTGATTTACAATGTTGTACCAATCTTACTGATATGTGTTCTTATTTAAGGCTCTGGAGTCGAACTATTAAAAAGTGACTTATTCTAATAAAGAGGTTTTTTTTTTAAAGATTAATATGGAAGCGTCACCTTAGTCTCCCCTGCCTCCACAAGTGTTAATTCTGTTAAATCACATTTGTAATATCATTCTGCATATGTTGAATACTAAATAAGAATAGTGAATTGTCTTTCAGTTTTTTTAGTTTTAAATTTAGTTTATTCATGGGAATATTCATTTTAGTGCATCTCCATAATTATCTCTGTAATATTTTGAAGAATTCTGATGTCATGCATAATTCTCCATTCTCTTGTCCTGGCTCATAAATTAACTGGCCTATATTAAAAGAATCCCCCCTTCCTTCCCATTCTTTTTCTTGGAATGGAAGCTTAGAAAGGAGAGAATCCGTGTTGGTTGTTATCTGTGCCTTCCTTGCCTCTTGGATAGACTGCTATAATTTATTTCCTTTTGGGCTTTCCCTGAAAGTCATCCAGAAGCAGCAGTATTTATACGTCATAGCAGCTCTACTACTGAACATGGCAGGGGGTAGAGGGGTGGGGGATATCTGGAGCTTGTATTGATTACAAGAACAGCAATCAGGTGGATTGAACTTAGATTTTACTGATTTAACAGAATAATCTGGACTTTAAATCTATGACCAGTTTGTGAGACTATGGGATCAGTAAAGTAATAGCTTTAGGAACATGGATTTTTATAACAAACATACTAGTTATAGGAGAGTCTCACCATCTTAAATAGCAAGGTTATACTTTTTGGAGTGTAAATCCACAAGGTCAAAAAAATCAGTAATGATTGAAGCATCATTTTACTCAGCTGCCTGGGGCATTGTGAGTAACTTCTTCCTTCATGTAATCCTGATACTGGTTGGATTCAAATAAGTTTGGTAGATTTTGGTAGAGTTTCTACATTAAGTATTTTCTTTTTCTTCTCTCACTCTTTCTCCTTTCTCTTTGGCTATTTGAAGACACAATCAGAATGGAAGTTATAGAGATGCTACATTTTTAGGCCTGCCAAACTTTTTACCATTACCATTAGCAAACAGTTTCATCTAATTGACGTAGGGTTCTCTGAATAATAATTCTCACTTCTACCTTTATGTAGCACGGAAGGTTTTGTACCCCTTTGTTCCCTAGGAGATTGCATTTATGAAGTTAGTTCCTTTTTTTCAGGTTCGTTTGGAAGCACTGAAAAAGTTTTTGTTACCTGAAATCTGATGAAATGGTCTGGTTTAAACCTGGAACAAATGGATTTTTGTTTTTCAATTTAGTTGATGACTTTGTGCCTATGGCATCAAAAGAGATGTTTTTGGTTTCATGTGATGACTGTAAAGTCCAAAAACAGGACCAGAAATTTATCTGCTAGCATTTGCTTATATAGGGATGCTCATTCCCTGAAACTATAGATGTAGTAAATCTCTAAAGTGCTAAAAGGTCCGTATGTAAGTAAAGCAGTTAGCACGCAAAGACACTGTTGCATATTATAATCTAGTAATCTTTATTCTACCTTGTAGAAAGAGTGACATTGCTTGCTTCTTTAATTCAGGTTTAAGCTAATTTTACATAAAAATGACCCATCTAAAAAAAGAGACCCTAAATACAGTGCTTAGAACAAATAGACTCTTAGAAATTCTGTTCCAAATAATTTGTTTAACATTGCTATGTTCAAATAATATTGAGAAAACTTTTTTATTTTGTTATTTTTTAAATTAAAGTATAACTGATTTATAGTGTTTCAGGTGTACAGCAAAGTGATTAGTTACATATAGATTGTATACGTACACAAACACACACATATATACATACATATACATATTCTTTTTCATTATAGGTTATTACCAGATACTGAATATGGTTCCCTGTGCTATGCAATGGGTGCTTATTGTTTACCTATTTTATGTATACTAGTGTGTATCTGTTAATCCCAAATACCCAATTTATCCCTCCCTTACCCCTTTCCCCTTTGGTAACCATAAGTTTGTTTCCTATGTCTGTGAGTCTATTTCTGTTTTGTAAATAAGTTCATTTGTATCATTTTTATAGATTCTACATATAGGTGATATCATATGATATTTGTCTTTCTCTGTCTGACTTCACTTAGTATGATAATCTCTAGGTCCATCCGTGTTGCTGCAAATGGCATTATTGCATTCTTTTTTAATGGCTGAATAATAGTCTATTATGTGTGTATACCACATGAGAAGACTTTTCCATTTAAATTTTCCCTATTTACAAAATAATGTTTGCATACTATGTTTCAACTTACAGAGTACTTTGGCATATTTTTTGGTGATTATCATAATAATTACATGGAATGGTTAAGTCAGTTACTGTCCCTTATCTACAGATGGGTGATCTGAGGCATATGATTAATAAAATGGTAGATCTCACTCTAGTGGTCCTTCTACCACATTGTACTATTTCCCATGGATGATCAGTTGTTTTGATTTAAACAGGATTTCTATCTCTGCCTTGAACAAGCAAAACCTTTTTTAAAAAGGTAGGAATAGGTGTTGTAGGATAAGAGATGCAGATCTTTTTGAGGCTGTCAAGAACTATAAAGTGGTAAGGTGGTCTGATCTGGGCAGCATATCTATGATAAGTAGATTATATCAAAATAAAACAGGATTCCATGATCAGGAACTTCGCAAGGAAGCAAGAAAGCTTTCATGATGATGGTGGTACTTGGGCTGAATTTTGAAACTCCAGGGGGCATACTCATATTGTCTTCTCTATGAATGTTATCCTCTCAAGTTGTGCAACGTGGCAGTACTCCATTATGTATTAGGAATACTAAAAGAGAATAGTTATTCGGTGAAGAAGCTCTGAAGACTGAGGTCTTTTATTCTGCTAACTTTGATAATCAGTAAGTCATTTTCCCAGACAGAATCCTTTGGTCTTAAAAGACTGAAGTCAACTCTCACAGCTGTAGTTTCTCCAAGGAAAAATAGTCCTTGTATTTTGCCAAAAGACTTTCATATCAGTATTTGAAGAGAGAAAACCATGTCCTACAGTCAAATTGAGGATATTTATGCCCCTTCCAAACACAGAGAGGTTGACTTTTTAGATGGTGAGCTGTTTGGCAAGGTGACAGGAGTTCAGAACACCAGACTCCTTACCATGTATTCATGTGATTTTTGCACTTAAGTTTTTCTAAATTCAAAATAGATTGTGAAGGAAGGTAGTTCTCAGTTGGCTCTGAGAAATTTAAATTATGGCTTAGATCAACTTGAAATATCCTGGGATGATTTTAAAATGATTAATAATTAGCTATAAGCTTTTCATTATGTTATTATTTCTATTGGACACAGAAAATCATTCTTTTTGAATAGTTGATGATTTGTTTTGATTTGAAATTATAAATCCCAAAGATAATTTTCTTACCATCAATGCTGTGTGGTTTGGCAGGTGATTCTCCCTAAAGATTATTTAAAAGTTTCTTACCTTTAATTGAATATGTTACAGAGCATAAAAGTCCACTAAGCAATGCTTCCAAAAATTATTTACATTTAGTGGGTAATGTATAACCCCCTTTTAGAGTTGATGAACGGAGTCAATAATAGTACAATAAGCTTAAATGAATTTTCAAGATGCCAAAGAGAAGAATAAATATTGGTCTGAAATGAATTAACAATAAACTTTGTATCTTACAGCACAAAGTATCATTTTAGAGGGAAAAGTTAATGATTTTAAAAATTCATGTTAATGCTAAAGTTTTCTTTTGCTTTGCTACTGCTAACTTTAAAATTGGCCAAAAGAGCATTATTTGCAGTCTAGGCATAAGCGATATGTAATTTTACTACAGTAAAAGAGGTTGAAGCTCTTGTTACAACCTTCTTGGCCATAGATTACCATCTTGGTATCTTATCATATTGATTTAAAAGTAGGAAAACAGGGAAAACAGTATTTGAAGCAGCTTAAGTTGAAATTACATCAGTAATATGCTATAGTATTCTCTATTTTTTTCTTCAAAAAGATGGGGTATTAGGTATTTTACTTATATGAGAATTATAATATTTTATCCATGGATTAGTATATATTCATGGAACTAGGCTACAATAAATACTTAATATGAAACTTATTTTGAAAATAATTTAATACGTGATGGATCAGAAATCCTGATAGGCTCCTGCATTGTCTTGGGTATATCTTTATGAATTCTAGATATTATACATACCATGGGAAAATGCTAGTTGTTTTAATCTTACCTTTTGGATTTTGGATAAACTGGGGTTTGTTATATATTCCTTCTACATTCTTTGATGCCATATTTTTGGAAACAAATTATTTTTATTCAGTGATATTTAAAAGATTCCTTTTTAAAAAAGTTCTCTACTGAAACAGGATAGTTATCTTTGGTTTTAAAATCACATTTATGAATGACTTATTTCCTGGAGTGAAAATTGTAGACTGGCCTTTGTTTGTCTCTTCCCCAACTGGAGGCAGAAATCTCTAATGAAGTCAATAAAAGGTTAGCAAGAGAGAAATAAACTATCTGATTGGAAGAATTGAGTCCACTAATTTCTGGTATTATGTTAACTTTCATCTGAAACGTGGGATGCTCTTCAAGCTCTATTTCCTATTGTTGAATCAATACAATAAATGTCTATAGAATATGATTTGAGTAGTGTTTACTTTTCTAGATTTACAATTTGATTTTTTTTTTTTTTTTTTTTTTTTGCGGTACGCGGGCCTCTCACTGTTTTGGCCTCTCCCGTTGCGGAGCACAAGCTCCGGACTTGCAGGCTCAGCGGCCATGGCTCACGGGCCCAGCCGCTCCGCAGCACGTGGGATCTTCCCGGACGGGGGCACGAACCTGTGTCCCCTGCATAGGCAGGCGGACTCTCAACCACTGCGCCACCAGGGAAGCCCCTACAATTTGATATTTTAGGAAACAGTCTCAGAAAAGTACTTAGCCTTGGATAATTTTTTTTGGAGGACAAATAATATTCATTGACAGGATTCTCTCTGGGTTAAAAAAGCCCAATAAAGTAAAGTTATTTTTATTAATTTTGATTGGTTAGTTTATTACATTTATTAAGTACATTTCTGTTCATGTGGAATATTTCATCTGGCTCTCCTGGCCAGATACTGTGAAGGTGAGGGAGCCAGTATGAGAAAATGAAAATGAACTCTTTCAAAAATCTACCAGAATGATTCCTTCAGGTACACTACCATTAGTTCATAGAAAGCAGGTTTTTTGAGTGATAAATACAAAATTACCATGGTAAAAATAATTTTTGCTCAAAAAGATAGAGAATGGAAATAAGGTGATGCATTGGGTTAAGGCACCAATTTCTAGCCCAACCAACTTACATCTTTATCCTGGCATGAATTTGGTGGCACCTTCTAGCCCCTCATGGACTTTTTTCCACATCAGACAAAACCACTGGATGGTTTTGTACAGTCTGGCAAGATTGTTAGTTGCAGTGGTGTAGAAACGGAAACAATTTGGGAGTTGTAGGTTGAAACTGAGGTGCCTGGTTCTGTGAAGTGGTATTGGTACTGAGCTTCAAGTACCAAATTTATGTATATATTTAAAACAATTTTTTTAAGGTAGGTGGTAGTGGTGGCTATTTGAGAGTCTTTGGAATACTGAGACATTGAATATAATTGTACATCTTATAAAGAGGAATTTTGGAGCAAGGGTGTCTTGTAAATTCACTGCAGATTTAGAATCCAAACAAAACTCATTTCATGTTTGTATAAACTATTCTAAGCCATCTTGTTCTTACTGAAATTTTTTTTCTCTAGTCTGTAGTTTTTGTTTCTAAGGCCGGTTTCCCCTTTTTCACTATGGGACTTGTATTCATGGGCCTGCTGAATCACTTCTAAATGGTCCCAAAAGAGGTTGATGCTACTTTATTTGATTAAATACATTATAATCTTTATTTGCAAATCATTTTTGAAGATCCACAGATTTCACTAAGTTCTTGGAAGAGCTTACATGGTAGAGAGAAGATATGATCAATACCTTCCAAAAGTTCATTTTAAAGGGGTATTAGACCAGCATGGTAAACTATTAAAAAATATGAAACATTTTATAAAAGAGATACAGCATTAAGGTTGTATTTTAGCAACTTCTATACATGAAATAGATAAATTTGGAGTTCTTTTGAGGATATACTCTCTTTCTCTTCTGAACTCTCTTATCATTTACTATCTTTTCTGAAGTCTCTGGGTCAAAGGACTGTTTGCTTTGTAATGGTAATTTCTCAATGTGTGAATGAAATAAGGAAAATGGTTTTGAATTACAGATACAATATTGCCTTAAAATTTCATTCATTTATTTCAAAGTCATCTTATCTAAATGCTTCTCATGTAACTACAACACATGGAGTAGTTTGTATGTTTGTTTCAAGCCTTTTTAAAATTTAAGTATAGTTGATGTACAATATTATATAAGTTACCTGTGTATAATATAGTGATTTATAATTTTTAAAGGTTATATTCCATTTATACTTATTATAAAATATAGTCTATATTCTGTGTGTTGTACAATATATATCCTTGTACCTTATTTTATACATAATAGTTTGTACTTATTAATCCCCTACCCCTACACTGCCCCTCCCAACTTCCATCTCCCCACTGGTAACCACTAGTTCTCTATATCTGTGAGTCTGCTTCATTTTTTTGTGATGCTCACTAGTTTGTTGTATTTTTTAGATTCCACATATAAGTGATGCCATGCAGTATTTGTCTTTCTCTGCCTGATTTTTTTCATTTAGCATAATACCCTCCACATCCTTCCATGTTGTTGCAAATGGCAAAATTTAATTGCTTTTTATGGCTGAGTAGTATTCCATTGTGTGTGTGTGTGTGTGTGTGTGTGTGTGTGTGTATGTTTATATATGTGGGTATGTATTTATGTGTGTGATTTGTATATACACACACACATACACATATAGCACATCTTCTTTATCCATTCATCTGTTGAGGGACACTTAGGTAGGTTACTTTCATATCTTGGCTATTGTAAATAATGCTGGTATGAACATTTGGGTACATATATCTTTTCTAATTAGTGTTTTTGGTGTTTTTTGGGGGGGATATATATCCAGGAGTGGAATTGCTGGATCATATGGTAGCTCTATTTTTAGTTTTGTGAGAAACCTCCATACAGTTTTCTACAGAGGCTGCACCAATTTACATTCCCACCAACAGTGTATGAGGATTCTCTTTTTTCCACATACTCACCAACATTTATTATTTGTGTTTTTTTGACGATAGCCATTCTGACAGGTGTGAGGTGATGTCTCATTATGGTTTTGGTTTGCATTTCTCTGATGATTAGTGATGTTGAGCATCTTTTCATGTGCTTGCTGGCCATCTCCATTTCCTCTTTGGAAAAATGTCTATTCAGGTCTTCTGCCCATTTTTTGATCGGGTTGTTCATTTTTTAATGTTGAGTTGCATAAACTGTTTATATATTTTGGATATTAACCCCTTATCAGTCAGTCATATCATCTGTAAATATTTTCTCCCATTCAGTAGGTTGTCTTTCGTTTTGTCAATGGTTTCCTTTGCTGTGCAAAAGCTTTTAAGTTTAATTAGGTCCCATTTGTTTATTTTTGCTTTTATTTCCTTTGCTTTGGGAGACAGATCAAAAAGATATTGCAATGATTTATGTCAAATAGTGTCCTGCTTGTGTTTCTCTCTAGGAGTTTTATGGTTTCCAGTCTAATATTTAGGTCTTTAATCCATTTTGAGTTTATTTTTGTGTATGGTGTTAGTGAATGTTCTAATTTCATTCTTTTACATGTAGCTGTCCAGTTTTCCTGGCACCACTTATTGAAGAGACTGTCTTTTCTCTATTGGATATTCTTGCCTCCTTTGTCATAGATTAATTGCCTGTAAATGTGTAGGTCATGGAGTAGTTTTATACATAGTTTTGAGTGCAGTCAATTCTGTTAATTTTTCTTTTACTATTTGGCATTCTTCTTCTTTACCCTCACCCCTACCACACTCCACAGCAAACTCCATGCACTAGAGGCTTTTTCATTATTAATCTTATCACTCCTGAAAAAATGTGTGATATCTTCATTTAAAACTAAAATAAAAATGAGTTGAGATATGGAAGGAAAGCAGAGGTAGAAGGCTGAACACCTTCATTGTTCATTCTCCAAAACACACAATTTTAACATACCCTTAAAACTCCAGGGAGCAGCTGCATCAATATTTGGTTGGAACTTAACATCTCGAATAAATTCCAACTTCCCAGCGAAATAGAGTTTGAGCAAAGTGATAAATATTAGTATGGTGTCATTGGCTTGGATTAATTTGAAGAGACATACACAGAAGCGATCCTTGGCAGGCATGAAAATATACATAAACAAAAGATATTAAATTCTAAACAGGAAAAAGTGTAAAATATTTTCCCTAAGACAAGAACTGAAAAGCATGGCTCTTTGGGGCTAGCCAGCTGCTCTCTGGATCCTGGGAGGTGGGGTCCTGTTGTTTGGCTCTTCCTTTCATATTGCATGCCTTCCATTCTTATGGAATATGCTTTTGAGATAAACGAGGGAAAGAATAGCACTCCTCATCTGACATAATTGTAGACAGGTTCAATGACACACCAGAACACACCACACCACAATAGGATTTAGTTCTCCTATTTGCCTAGATCAGAGAGCTCTTTCTTTTGAGAACAACTATTTAGAAAGAGACCCACAAAAATATTTTATTTTCAAGATAAAAAATATTTGTAAATGAGATTATTTCAGTGGATTATTATTAAAAAATATCTGCGCCTTTAATTTTTTGTGATTCCTTGTATTTTTCTGGCTATCAAGCTTGCAAAATTGGATGTATGAAATATATTGACCAAATCTGTAAAGGTATACATTTTTAATCACTTAAATGTAAGCTAAAAATATGTCTACTAAAAGTAGGAGCCCTGGTACTAAAATAAAATCTCATACTAACATGAGTGGTTTCTTAGCATCACTTTATTGTATGAATGTGTGTGTTTATGTTTGAGCTAGGAGTGAGGAATGCAGTGATGAAATTAGGGGATGGAAGGAAGCATTTTAAAAAATAAAGAAACCGAATTAAAATACATAGTTTAATGTTATGACAGCAATTATTATTCCAGACATATTTTCTGAAATAATCTCATACATGAAGAGTATGTATTATTAGTATCATTAAACATGTTCCTAGACCCATTATGATACTAACACAAACTCCAAAAAGATTAATATAAATGAAGCTGATAATTTTATTAAAATAACATCTTGGCCATGCATGAGAGAGGGTGTTTGATTTCCTAATTTACTCATTTCATGGGTAGAGTAATCCCAATTCTATTTATCCAACGTGGCTTTGTGTTTTATCTCTCAAGTGGTCACTATTTTGAAACCTAAGTGACTAAGTGACATGACAGGCTAAAGATGAATTTAGAGAAGTCATTTGATTTCAAAGAGTAAAGTACTATCTTTACGTTGGTCAAACTTTCTTTTCTTGTTTCAGTGATGCCAAATGTGGGTGTCACAGTTCAATTTCCCTTTTGCCATAATGATTCCTTGGTGAGAGTAGAATCATGTCCTATATAGCACAGGCATTAAGTTCATAATGGAAGTTGAAACTTTGGGTGAAGATAAATTTTCCAACTATTTTGGTATTTTGAGGGTCATTCTGCATTCTAGAATTTTCCTCTTTGTGTCTAAGAAAAGGTCCCATCTTGGATTATTGCCTTGTCTTTGTACAGTTTTAACATATCCTGTCATTACATCTTTTAACTATTGATATTTACCCATTGATTCATTTTCATGAAATATTCACGTTGATGTTCACGTCAGTATGATTGTTTTGTGACAGAACATTACCACATCGCATTGTGACACACCTTTGGGTTATGATGAATCCACAAGAGTGGCCATTAGGACTTTTGCTCAGAAAAATTTTTAGTCTTGGAAGCAATGTAAGGGGCAAAGAAAAGAGAAAAAAACTAGACAATATACTAGATTTGGCCAAAAAACAGCAAGAGCACTTTAGGGATTTCAAATTTGATTTATACCTCTTCTAAAAAAAGTTGACTACTTTTACAGTGCTCACGAGACTAAAAGGATGGTGGTTTTGGAAGAAAGGTTAAGGGTTCTTTAAATTGGCAGATAGAAAAAATTTACCAGCCAAACAGGCCTTCATACTTGCCACAAAATGTTTCATGACACTTCACTTATCTTAACTACATTAGGGCTAATAATTTTTTAGTTTGGCACCCTCCAAGGAAACCTTGTTGAATATTCAGAATAAATTGCAAGGCAGTTCCTAGCTTGCTATTAGTTACATTATAATTCTATAAATATCACCTTTCAGTGGCTGTTTTGTGAATTCAATTAAGTGGGAATCTACAGAAAGTAGAATATTATTAATTGCTTCATAATCTTTAATAAAAGAGTTATTGTTATTTCTAAATCATGCAGTTTTTACTGATGTGAAATTTGGAATTTGTAATTAAGTTTTAATAAAGCGATGAAAAATTTTAACACCAAAATAATGTATTATTATGGTAATAAGCAATAGTCTCGCCCCATTCCTTTCCAGCTGTTACTTCTGAGAGTTAGTGCTCTGTCTATAAGTAATATGATTTTTAGGACAGTGTTTTGATTTGTCAATTTTATACATTCTCTTTTATTTGTTTCTCTTATGGATAATAATTTCACTGATTTAAACCACTGACTTTATGCCCATCTTCCTAATATAGTTAATTTTTTTTTTGTTTTTTTGCTGTACGTGGGCCTCTCACTGTTGTGGCCTCTCCCGTTGCGGAGCATAGGCTCCGGACGCGCAGGCTCAGCGGCCACGGCTCACGAGCCTAGCCGCTTCGCGGCATGTGGGATCTTCCTGGACCGGGGCACGAACCCGTGTCCCCTGCATCGGCAGGTGGACTCTCAACCACTGCGCCATCAGAGAAGCCCTAATATTCTTAATAAATTATTGCAAATTGGAATTGGCGAGAAATATGGCAAGAGACATCAATACCTTACTATATCAGAGTAGAAAGTGGTGTTAGACTAAAATAATTCAGCAAATTGGAATATTGATTAGAAAATAGGATAAAGAAATATGGTAGGGTACAGATATGAAGCAATATGATTAGAGAGGAAGAATATCATAAACTCCAGAGGGTAACTGACTATACTTAAGTAAAGTTGGAAGGCCCCTCAGTAATAAAGGAATAATAAGATTATTATGGGTTAACAATGTAGTGTTGTGGTTAAAGCAAACACAATGTAAGGTCATATAAATAAAAATCAAGAATGTGGGAAACTTGAGATTATTTTCCCATTGTACTTGCCACTGGTCAGACCCTTTTGAGAGCATTATTTCTAGTTTTGGGCTCTACTGCTAAAGAAGGACATGGAGAACTTGGAGGAAGTTCAGAGGAGGACCACAAAGATGATTAAAGGGTTGAAAAAGAAACCTAAAAGAAAAATTTTAAAGTATCAGGGATTATTATTCTAGAGAAGACTTAGAGGTATTTCTGTGTAAAGGATGGAGAACAGATGGTCTCAATCTTCACTGAAGGTCAAACAAGAAGAAATCAATTTAACCTGTGTCATGAAGGATTTAGTTAGGAAATTTTTACACATAGAATGTTAAAATCTGTGACTATGGGACATGTGAAATCTTTTGCAACACTGTGGATCCTAAGTGATTACATCAGACTGCTCAAAGGGCATTTGAGGCATTTATGATCATAGTAGCTCATTAAGTAAACCTGCATTTTTTTCATTCTCTTTTTCTTTTTTTTTTGGCGATACGCGGGCCTCTCGCTGCTGTGGCCCCTCCCGTTGCGGAGCACAGGCTCCGGACGCACAGGCTCAGTGGCCATGGCTCATGGGCCCAGCCGCTCCGCGGCATGGGGGATCCTCCCAGACCGGGACATGAACCGGCGTCCCCTGCATCGGCAGGCGGACTCTCAACCACTGCGCCACCAGGGAAGCCCCATTCTCTTTTTCTGACTGAGGAAAATTAACGGTTAATTCTGACTTATGATCAGTCCTTATGGAAAATATGTCTAGTTGACTTGATAGAGGTAATGTAATTCAAGTTATAATCAATTCTGTTAATAAGACAGTGTAGTATGATGTTCCATTAAATCAGAAGGATAGTCAATATGACCTCTTTCCCCACTTTCTTTAACTAGACCATGTTTTAGAATACAAACGACAACTGTTCATTGGTTTGATGGTGAATATCAATAAAAGAGAGAAATGATTATGTTGAAGTTTTAAGTTATATTTCTATTTTATATACATATTTACAAATGTTAAGATGCTGTGGTGGTGTTTTTTTCTAAGAGCAGCCTGTTCATATGCATTTTGGAAACACAGTCAGTCTTTCAAAATCAATGTTGTTAAATAATTTACTGATCACAAATAAAAATTATTTATCTTTGCAAATCAACTACTAAAGTACTGACAAACAGAACTAGACTATTGGTTGCTTGTGGCTAGCTTTAAAAGACCCGTATACTAACAATAGAAAAATTCTTCTCCCTATTGAGCAGTGCTTTACATGTATATTATGTTTTTCCTTTTTTTGCTTTAAATAGCTTCTTTGGTTTTGAGGTTTTTGAGGAAAAAGACAAAATAAGCTATGTACTTTATTTTAAGGCAAAGAGCTCTTGTGGTCTACCATGTTCTGTAAAACTAAAAGGATGCTACAGTAAAAATTTAGAAAGAAAAACTTTTTATATGTAGTAAGTGTGTAAAGTTATTTGTATAAACTGTCCTTATATTATAAATAATATAAAATGGACTGATCAATTTTACATTGTTTATAAAGCATTTCCATTCTATGTGATGTCAAAATTAATTTTTAATACTAAATGAAGCTGTTTTTTTTTTTTTTTTTTTTTTGCGGTACGCGGGCCTCTCACTGTTGTGGCCTCTCCCGTTGCGGAGCACAGGCTCCGGACGCGCAGGCTCAGCGGCCATGGCTCACGAGCCTAGCCGCTCCGCGGCATGTGGGATCTTCCCGGACCGGGGCACGAGCCCACGTCCCCTGCATCGGCAGGCGGACTCTCAACCACTGCGCCACGAGGGAAGACCGAAGCTGTATTTTTTTATAGGCAGGTAATTTGTTTTCTAACCAAAGAGCAATCTATTAATTATTTTATTCTTTTTAGAAAACGAACCTTTTTTTTATTCAACAATCTCATCCATTTTTGTTCTAGGTGCTGTGATGGTTGAAAATATTTTAATATTAAAAGTACATGATGTGTTTGTTCCTACAGCTGTGAGGGAATATTGAGATTCTTATTTACTCCCTAAAGAAGAAAATATATAACTCAGGGTAGCATTTATTAATTAGGTGAATTTAGTATACTCTAGAACCTGGCCCTTAACCTTGGAGATTTAAAAATCTGATTTTTGTTATCATTCAAATCCACTTTTAAAGACATACAATTAACCAAACTTTTGAAACTGATCTATATGGAATAAAAATGCCCCATTCACTATTCACTATTAATTTACAGTGACAAATAAGCCTGACAGTGGACTAAACTGTACAAGTTAACATAATCAGCACTTTTCTTCTTTGTTGCTAAACTACATGAAAAGCTTATTCATAATCTGAGGACCATTTAATAATTTTACAATGAGAAATATAAATATCCCAAGGATAAGAAACCCATCAAACTCTCATAGTCATTATATTTTGTTCTCTTTCTCTCTCTCTTTTTTTTTTGGGGGGGGTGCAGATTTTATTATATCCCCTAAATACCGATGAGAGTATTTGGGAGGAAAATGAAGTTTATACAAGAAACTGTGGTATAAAACAACACTGTGAAACACAGAATGCTGTAATAATTAGAGAAGGAATAGGTCAATTCAGGCATAATGAAGGATGAGATATTGGAACTGAGCCTAAATGATGTCTAGAATTTCACAGTATAAATGGAGGAGGATATTGCATGATCAAAGTGTGGGACGTGAGAAAGATGAGGGCCTTTTTAGACAATGGTGAGTATATAGCCAATTTCTTTTTTTTTTTTTGGCTGTGTTGGGTCTTCATTGCTGCATGCAGGCTTTCTGTAGTTGCAGCAAGCGGGGGCTACTCTTTGTTGTGGTACATGGGCTTCTCATTGCGGTGGCTTCTCTTGTTGCAGAGCGTGGGCTCTAGGCATGCAGGCTTCAGTAGTTGCGGCACGTGGGCCCAGTAGTTGTGGCACGTGGGCTCTAGGGCACACAAGTTTCAGTAGTTGTGGTGTGCGGGCTCAGTAGTTGTGGCTCACGGGCTTAGTTGCTGTGTGACATGTGGGATCTTCCCAGACCAGGGATTGAACCTGTGTCCCCTGAATTGTCAGGCGGATTCTTAACCACTGCACCACCAGTCAAATTTAGCTAGAATAAAAGACAAATATAGGGAGAAGTAAAAGATAATTCTAGAAAGGTAAATTGAGATTTTTGAGGGTTCTTGAACTCCAAGCTACAGTGTTTAGACTTTTGGAGAGAGTTGAATTTTTGAGTGGGAGAATGGCATGAGCAGAGTTATGCTTTAGGAATAATAAGCTACATATAAGGTAGAGTTGGATAAAAGATATTTGCATTCACCCCAACAAGGGATACTTAAGGATATAAATTAGGGTGTTATAAGTAGAGTTGGAGCTCAAAAGATGAATACAGCTACCCTGAGAAAAGGTTATCCAGTTCTTGTGAAAGAACAAAGGAAAAGGAGGGCACAAAAATAACTAAAATGAATAAAGTTGAGTCCAATAAATTGTACTCCAGTGGTGTAAAAGAGTGAAAAGATTTTCTCTTTCTAATGATGCCTGATTAAACCTTTACTGATCTTAAAAAAGTTTCTAAGCATCTTCAGATGAAGAGTAAGTTAGTCCTGTCTGTGTTTTTCCTTATCCCAACATATGGTAAGCTCTCAGTAAATATTTGTTGTAAAAGTGGTTTAGTTTTTTAATCTATTAATATGAGAGAATCTTTTAGCAGATAAATTTTTAATGAATCAAACTTATTCCATTATCTACTTACCAAGACAATGCTATATTAAATGTACCTTTAAAAAAATTCTGCTTCCCTGACAAACACACAAGAGCTTCATTTGGGCTTCCCTGGTGGCGCAGTGGTTAAGAATCCGCCTGCCAATGCAGTGAAACACGGGTTCGAGCCCTGGTCCGGGAAGATCCCATGTGCCATGCAGCAACTAAGCCCGTGCACCACAACTACTGAGCCTGCGCTCTAGATCCCGCGAGCCACAACTACGGAGCCTGCGAGCCACAACTACTGCGAGCCACAACTACTGAAGCCCGCGTGCCTAGAGCGCGTGCTCCGCAACAAGAGAATCCACCACAGTGAGAAGCCCGGGAACCACAATGAAGAGTGGTCCCTGCTCGCCGCAACCAGAGAAAGCCCGTGTGCAGCAACGAAGACCCAACACAGCCAAAAATAAATAAATAAATACATACATTTATAAAAAAAAAAGAACTTCATTATTTAACTTTGTTTAAATACCTTAAAATAACTTTCTTCTCATTAACTGGTGACAAGGGTATCAGGAAATAGGATTGTGGTAAAATAAATTGATATAACTTTTCTAGAGGGCATTAATTCTATAAACACTGAATACCTATTGTGCTCCAGGCATTGTGCTGGGTGCTGGGATACAGTAGTGAGCAAAACAGCCCAGTCCCTAATCTCAAAGAATTTGCAGTCTAGTGGGAAAGACACATACATGAAAGTACCAGTCTGATAAGAGCTATGAAGGAAAAATTTAGGGAGTTCGACAAGTATTGATTAGGGGAACCTCATCTAGTCATGGAAGACTTCCTTGAGGAAGTGCATTGACTAGGAATCCGAAAGATTAGTAGGAGTAACCTAGCAAAGAGAGTAGGGTTGGTAGAAAAGTGTTTCAGATAGAGGTAAGAGTAAGGTCAAAGTTCATGAAATGGAAGGAAATATGGTATGTTCAGGAAACCAAAAGAAGGTAAATGCTACTTGAGATTGCAGAGAGGGGAGAGAGGTGGACATAAGGTTATTGAAGTGGGCAATGGTGAGATCATTACAATATGAATGATAATCCTTAAATGTGTTTCTCTTCTAGGATTTTAATATGAAAATATTATCAGATGAATGTGCAAAATTATAGTGATGTTTCATTGTGATTGAGTTTATATCAGTGAAAACTTGGAAACCATTTAAGTTTTCAACAATAGGGCATTGTTTAAATTTTGTTACAGTAGAATTTGATAAAGTCATTAAAATGATGTGCATATTTCTTTACTGACATAGAAAGATGCTCAAAATATATTGTTAGCTAAAAGACAGGATGCAAACAACGTAATATCCCATTTTGGTGAATGTGTAGAAATATAGAAACAATTTATTCATTGTAAAGAATATATCATGATTTAGTGACAAAACAATCAAGGAGAAAGTTAATCAGTTAACCAGGAGATGGAAAAGGATTGAAATACTATTGCAGATAGGCCCAGAGGACAAAAATGATAATCTGTTGAATTGAGGCTACTGATGATCATAAAGGAATGAACATCCTGTGTTGGTAGGCTTTTATAACTTAGATACGAAAACTTCAGTCTTGTCAGATCAACATTTTGCAATGGCTTGGGACAGTTTTGCAAGGGCAAAGGCATTCTTTGCTTACTATCTCTATGCTTCCCAATAGAAAAACCCTAGTAGGATGAATGGAAAATTCATATTATCACGTGAATAGCCAGGGCTATGTTTTACAATCTATGGTAAATCTTTAATTCATTCCATGAGCAGAAACACTGGTAGCCTCTGACATAAGACAAGAATTAGTAGCTAAATATATCTAATATTTATTAAGCAAATAACCCTGACATATCTTTGAGAAGTATTATATAATATAGTCACATAATAATAATAAATATATTACTTCATCAGATAATATACATATGGGTGGTCTTGGGTTTTAAGGGTTCAAAAATATCAGCAAGTAACTTTTCCAAGATAATTAATGTCATTTGGATAAAGAGATGCGTATTACAAAAAATGTAACTTGTGAAGTTCATAAAGTGAATCAAATTTGCTGTTTAAAGTAGTGTTGTGGACTGAATGTGGTTGCCTAAAATGCATATGTTAAAATCTTAACCCCCAATGTTATAATCTTAACCCCCAATGTTATAGTATTAGGAGGTTAAGACCTTCAGGAGTAATTAGATTTAGATGAGGTTTTGAGGATAGAGCCCCCATGATGGAATTGGTGCCCCTATAAGAAGACAACAAGACCAGAACCCCCTCTCTCTCTGCCGTGTGAGGGTAGAGCAAAGAGGTGTCTGTCTGCAAGTGAGCAAGAGGGCCTTCACCAGACAAAGGATCTGCCAGCACCTTCATCTTGGACTTCGTAGCTCCAGAAATATGAGAAATCAATATTTGTTATTAAGCCACCCAGTCTATGGTATTTTGTTATAGCAGCCCAAGCTGACTAATTCAGCAATTGGTACTGAGAAGTGGGGTACTCCAGTAACAAATACTTAGAAGCGTGGAAGGTTTGAAACTGAATAGTGAGTAGAGGCTGAGAAAGTTTTGAGATGCCCGCTAGAAGAACCTAAGATTGCTGTGAGGGGACTTTTTAAAGACGATTCTGGTGAGAGCTCAGAAAGAAAAGAGGAGAGTTGTAGAAAAAGCTTCCATGTTCTTAGAGAATACACAAATAATCATGAGCAGAATGTTGATAAAAATACAGATAGAAAGACCATTTTGGCGATATCTCTGTCAGAAATGAGGGTTACTGGACAATGGAGAAAAGGTGAACCTTGTTGAACCTTGTCATAAAGTGGCAAAAAACTTGGCAAATTATGTTTGTGTTCTAGTATTTTGTGGAAGGTAGAACTTGTGAGCGATGAAATTGGATATTTAGCTGAGGAAATTTCTAAGCAAAGCATTGAAGGAGGCCCTTGGTTCCTCCTGACCGCTTTTAGCAAAATGCAAGAAGAGAGAAATGAAGAAGGAATTATTAAGCTAAAAAGGAACTGGCACTTTAAGATTTGGAAAATCCTCATCCTATCCAAATTGCAAAAAGTGAGGAAGTGTGTTCAAAAGAGAACACTAAATGTGTGGCTGACTGACCATTTAATAGGGAGAGTAGTGTGGATATGAACTACAGACCTAATCAGCCATCTAAACAGTCAGGAATAGAGATGGGATTATACCAGGAAAAACACTGCCAGCTGGGACAAAAGGAAACAGAGAAAATAGGATGTAATGAAGGCTGTGAACATGCATTATCCTTTGAGAAAAGGGAAGAAGGACCCCAAAGACAATTCAGAGATCAGCAGGGCTACTACTCCCACCACAGCCCCAGACTGTGCAGCCTGGGAGGCAAGACTACTTCTACCCTGGTTTCAAAGGGCAGGGCCATTGCCCTGCAGAGCTGCATGGGAGGGCCCTCATAGAAGCAGAGTGGGTGAAGCCAGGTGGGCAGCCTCTGCCAAGCTGAAGGGGAGAGGCCACCTCATAAAGCCATGGGGTGATGCCACCACCCCAGTGGTTCTAGAGGGGAGAACGTCATACCAAAGAGGATTATTCTCAAGCCTTAAGATTTAATGGCATTTGCCTTGCTAGGTTTTGGACTTATTTGGGACCCATCACCCCTTTCTTCCTTCTGATTTCTCCCTTTTGGGATGGGAACATTTATTCTATGCCTAATCCTCCATTTGGAAACATAGCTTTTCTGGTTTCAAAAGTTCACAACTGAAAAGGAATTTCGCCTCAGGATGAGTTATACATAGAGTCTCACCCATATCTGATTTAGATGATATTTAGGTAAGACTCTGGACTTTAGAGTTGGTACTGGAATGAATTAAGACTTTTGAGGCCATTGGGATAGAATGAATGTATTTTGTACGTGAGAAGGACGTGAATTTGTACGTGAATCTGGGGGGTAGGAGTCAAATGTTATGGAGTGAACATTTGTCCCCTCCACCCCCCCAATTCCAATGTTGAAGTCCTAATCTCCAGTGTGATGGTATTTGGGAGTGAGGCCTTTGTGAAGTAATTAGATTTAGTTGAGGTCATGAGGGTAGAGTCCTCATGATGCTATTAGTGCCCTTATAAGAAGAGGAAAAGACACCAGAGCTTTCTCTCTCTTCATGAGCAAGCACCAATCAAAGGCCATGTGCACACACAAGGAAAAGCCAGCTGTGCACAAGCTAGGAAGTGGGCTCTCACCAGACAGTGAATCTTTGGCCACCTTGATGTTGGAATTCCCAGCCTCCAAAACTATGAGAAATAAATACCTGTCATTTAAGCCACCCAGTCTATGACATTCTGTTATAGCAGCCCAAACTAAGGCAGGTGGTCTTATAATCTTTTTCATTTATCATAAAAAGTAGTGTACATTCTCACACATATTGGGTTAAAATAATTTTTCTCATTATTTTATTACAATTGTCTTTAGAACTGAGGTCGTGTTTTATGTCAGTACATGTAAAGAAAGCTGAAAAGTGCTGTGTCACTATCACTTGGCTTTCAGCACCACATCTAAGAGAACAAAATGAGACAGCACAGTACATAGGACATTCTGTTTGGAAGTTAGTCTGTGACCCAGTGTTAAACAAATGAGACTCAAAGTTTAGATTTTAACTCATTCCATTTTCAAAAGTAAATCTTTGAAAGAAACGCTTCTCTGCAATGATCATTTCTCTTACATAAGAATGGAATGTAGTTTTTGGAAAAGGTTTGAAGAACCCATCTAGGTATTTCATCATTGTAAGGTAGTGCTATATTTTGCAGACCTTAAAATGGAGCTTCATCATGTGTTTTGGTCAGTTTCTTCTGATAGCCATGCCTAGCCAAAGTGATTAGGAGATTCAATAGCTGAAAGTATCCACAGCAGAAAAGTATACCAATGTTATAGGAACATATTTAGCCAACTCTGGTTTTGATCTTGCTCAAAATTCAACCATATGAATTTAGGGTAAGGAAATGACAATGTATGCATTCATCTACTCACCCAAAAGGAACCCTGATTTCCTTTATGTATCTGGCTTTACATAGAATCCCCATGATCACGTTTCTTAGCTCTTTTTCACCTGCCTTGACTGAGCCCTTTATTATTCTTTCATGAAAAGAAAACAAAGAAAAAAGTACCACAGTGATAAAGTGCTGTTTTTCAGAATCCAGAGAACCTTTTTAAATCATATTTCAGCTTTTCTCTCACTACTTAGGATGCCAGTGTACTTCTTAGCCTAGCCTGTAGTTTAGACCAAAGGCCCAAGTTTTGGTGCTCCTGCCACATCTGGGTTGGTCAAGATTTAGTAGAGACGATTTGTTTAAAGGGTGCTGAGAGTGGGTAATGGGAAACTCCTTTTCCTCTGTCTCTTCTTTCTTCAATTTATGTGGCAGCAAGGTAAATCCTAAAAGCACACAGATTATATCTTTGGGTTAAAGCAAGATTCCTTGCACTTTTTTTTTTGGCAGTTTTTCCCGAAGTGGCTCAGGTTTGGAGGAAAATAAGGCAAAACCATAGTATGGCAGAGAAGAGTTGATAGAGTATAAAGTGAATTTGATGCGAGGTAAAAATGAGAAAATCATGAGAAAGAAATGGGTGCAGTGTGAAGTTTGTGAGGATTATCATGGCATAATGTGGAAAAATGATGTTTAGAGGTTAGATGTGAGAAGATTGAGGGATATATATAGAAGCTGAAATAAGCTGGTTCATCCTCGGCCTAATTTGAGAAGTCCTGGTTTAAGCGTAGCATAGCTTGAATTAGATAACTCACCAAGATTCTTATCATCTGTAGAAATATGGGGCAAAGAGAATATTTGTAGGAAAGGAAAGATTCAGAAATATATGCATGAAAAAGAAGGAAAAATAGTTATGAGAAAATGGATGGAATATGAAATAACATAAAAAACACATTTAAAAAGGTAAAATGTGAAAGAATAAGTTTATAAAAGTATGGAAGTAATGGAATTAAAGCAATTTTTAATTTTAAAAAAATGTCTCAAATGATTACCTTGCACTTACGCTGAACATTTTGTTATGTACAGATAACACAATGTTGAACAAGCACACACAATCAAGGAATGCAAAAATATTTGTGTTAATCAATTCTGTGTTGAAGTGGAAATTCAATGTAGTCTTTTAGAAGTATGTATCATGATAGATATAGCTACATGTAAATATTTTTCTTATTACTGTATCACCTCTTCCTTCCATCAATCAGGAATTTTTATTGTTTCAAATTGACCTAAGTGAATGTGATCAGGCATACTCTGAGGGTTTGGTGAGTGAGTGTTGTTATCTACTGTAATGAAGGGGAGTTTTAGATCAAATTTCATTAAACATACAAATATTTATTAAATAAACAAGGAGGCACAAAATAGTTCATACTCCTTATTTTATAAGTTGGATGACATTTCAGTTGTAATTTCGGTGCTCTGACAATACTTTGCGTGAAAAAATGCACTCAGTGTGTGCGTGAACTTATTTTAGGGACAGAATTCTGTTACCCTTATAGTTGTCAGCTGGCACCATGATCTTCCAAACCAATGAGCGGACACACAAGTCTCAGAAGCTTTACCTAAGTGTATTGTAAGCCTACAATGTTTGCTGAATTCTTGTAAGTGTTCATAAAGAGCAGTAGAGTGCTTCTGAAATCTTTTGGCAAACCTACAGATCTGGAACACCATTAATTTTTTTCTTCAATGAAAAACACATTTTCAACATTTATTAAACATTAATTAGACTAGCTATAAACTATCTCTTGTGTTGATCATCAGAGGCCAGCATAGGTGAAACGCTTTCTGATTAAACATTAGCTATATAGAAATTTATATAATAGAGTAGAAATCATTATATTCTCCCTACTCTCCCACCTCCTTCTCACCTACCCACCGTTAAGCTCCCAGACATTTATCTGTGTACAGACTTAATCTGTATACACATTCATATAAACATACTTAAAAAAAAACCTTTCCTACTATGCAAACTTATTTTCTAAGTTTCTTTTGCCTGTAGGAAAAAACAAACCCGGTTTGGCATTCAAGGTAGTTAATAGCCCTCCTTCCCACACCAACTCTCCAAGTTTGTATTCTGCTATTTTACCCTATATGTTCAATGTTTCAGCCTCTCTGAACTTTTCATAGTTCCCCATATATGCCATACCCTTTCCTTTTTTATTTTATCTGGCTACGCCTTTAAAATCTGTTTCAGATGTTATGTTATATATGAATCTGTTTCCTAGTTTCCTATTGTAGAATCATTCCTTCATCTGTACTTCCACAGTATTTTGTATATAACTTGACTGTGATAATAATTATAATAGCTAATAAGTATTGGCTCTGTTGTGTTGTTTAACTTTTTTTACATTTATTTTATTTAATCATCTTTTCACATTATTTTGTAACTTATCTGCTTATGTGTCTTTTCCCAAATAGACTACAACTTACTGATTCATCTTTAGGTTCTAGTATATGGCACTATACCTGGGCATGTGATAAATGCTCAGTACATCTGTATAAGAAAGAATGAATGTAAAAATGTTGCTCTTTAGTACTTGGTGTTAAAGGTGAAGCATAGATCATAACTGCTCTCTGTGAATATAGAATAGAGAAGGATACAGTGTGAATTGAATGAAGAAGCCACTAGGAAATCCCGTCTTTTCCCTATAGAATGGCTTATGGAGAACTCTATAGACATATTAGAGGATTGGAGAAAGCTGAAGAAAATGCAAATAGAATTATCCTAGTCTAAGATGCTTTAGCTTGTATTATTTGTTGGTGGCTTTAGCCTTTGTGTAGGTATTTTGCAGTCGTGACAGAATGAAATAATATTCATCATGAGTATAATATAAAGGGTGTAGGCAAAATGAGAACAAGGAAAGGAGATGAGAAAGGACTGCTTTGAGGTGGAAATAAGTTGTATTTATCTGTGCTTTTCAAATTTTTTGCTTAATTTGCCTCCTAAAATAATTTTTTAAAATGATGTACCACTTTGTATATATTAAAGCTGATATCTAAAATACCTTTTATCAATGGTACTGATGAAACTAGTGGCAGGGCAGGAATAAAGATGCAGGCATAGAGAACGGACTTGAGGTCACGGGGTGGGGGGGGTGGGGAGGGGAAGCTGGGACAAAGTGAGAGAGTAGCACTGACATACATACACTACCAAATGTAAAATGTGTGGCTAGTGGGAAGCTGCTGCATAGCACAGGGAGATCAGCTTGACGCTTTGTGATGACCTAGAGGGGTGGGATAGGGAGGGTGGGAGGGAGGCTCAAGAGGGAGGGGATATGGGGATATATGTATGCATATAGCTGATTCACTTTGTTGTGCAGCAGGAACTAACACAACATTGTAAAACAATTATACTCCAATAAAGATATTAATGAATAAATAAATAAAAGCAGTGAGTTGAAAAGAAAAAAATAAGTAAAATAAAATACTTTTTATCACAAGTTTAAGTAGCTACAGAGACTATAGCTAAAAACATATTATATATTGTGTATATGCTTTAAATAAATTTTGTCAAAACGTTGGAGCTGCCTATTTCATTCAATCATGAAAAATGTCTGCATAAAATCTGACTGGCTAAATCATTCCTTGTTGCCAAACTACTTAGCTAAGTCAGACTTACTATCAGTCAATAACAAGCCTGACTTCATTTTTTAGGTCAAATCAACCTGTTAATACACTCCATGACAACCGTCTCACTTCTGAATTCTAAATATGAGATAGGTATATAGATTGCTTTATAAACAATCATACTGACAGACCCCAGGTCTTCCCAGGATAAAACAAGTGTCATCCCCTTCAATTTTTCTTGCTTTGCTCATAAAGGATTATCCTCCAGGATCAATGCATTCTTTTTTTTTTTTTAAATTTTTATTGGAGTTAGTTGCTTTACAATGTTGTGTTAGTTTCTATTGTACAGCAAAGTGAATCAGCTATATGTATACAGGTATCCCCTCTTTTTTGGATTTCCTTCCCATTTAGGTCACCACAGAGCATTGAGTAGAGTTCCCTGTGCTATACAGTAGGTTCTCATTAGTTATCTATTTTATACATAGTATCAATAGTATATATATGTCTCCCAATTCATCACACACCCCTCTTTCCCCCTTGGCATCCATACGTTTGTTCTCCACGTCTGTGTCTGTATTTCTGCTTTGTAAATAAGATGGTCTATACCAATGTTTTCAGATTCCCCATATATGCGTTAATATACAATGTTTGTTTTTCTCTTTCTGACTTACTTTATTCTGTATGACAGTCTTTAGGTCCATCCACGTCTCTACAAATGACCCAATTTGTTCCTTTTTATGGCTGAGTAATATTCCATTGTATATATGTGCCACATCTTCTTTATCCATTCATCTGTCAATGGACACTTAGGTTGCTTCCATGTCCTGGCTATTGTAAATAGTGCTGCAGTGAACATTGGGGTGCATGTGTCTTTTTGAACTATGGTTTTCTCTGGGTATATGCCCAGTAGTGGGATTGCTGGGTCATATGGTAGTTCTATTTTTAGTTTTTTGTGGAACCTCCATACTGTTCTCCATAGTGGCTGTATCAATTTACATTCCCACCAACAGTGCAAGAGGGTTCCCTTTTCTCCACACCCTCTCCAGCATTTATTGTTTGTGGTTTTTGTGATGACGGCCATTCTCACTGGTGTGAGGTGATATCTATTGTAGTTTTGATTTACATTTCTCTAATAATTAGTGATGTTGAGCATCTTTTTATGTGCCTCTTGGCCATCTGTATGTCTTCCTTGGAGAAATGTCTATTTAGGTCTTCTGCCCATTTTTTGACTGGGTCGTTTGTTTTTTTGATTTTGAGCTGCATGAGCTGTCTGTATATTTTGGAGACTGATCCTTTGTCCGGTGCTTCATTTGTTCCTCTTCCTTAGTTGCTCCGCCCCTGGGGCTCAGCTGTGGTTTTAGCCCCACCTCTGTATGTGGGCTACCCACAGAAGTCTGCTCCAAAGGCTGCCCTGGAGCATTCGGGTCTGCCCCGGTGAGGACAGGGCTCAGAGGTGGCACGACTTCCTGGGTCACGGGGGCCCCGGTGGCGACAGGTGCACGGGAAAGCCGGTGGCCACAAACACAAGAGATCTGGCCCTAGTGGGAGCGTTTCCTAGTGCCTGGCGGCTGGCGCGAGAAGGTCAGCTCTGGTGGGGGCCTTTTGTAGCGCCTGGTGGCAGGCATGAGAAGGCCAGCCCTATTGGGGGCTTTTCTTTGTGCGTGGCGGGACAGGTGGCTGGCGCGTGGGAAGAGAGAGGCTGCAATGGCGGCTCCACCCCCTGCACATCAGTCAACAGTGGCACCTTGCTTCTATGGCAGTCTGGGCTTCCTCCACAAGCATTCCTGGTTGCGGATTTCCTCCCTCCTGTCCCCTCAGGCTGTCTCCTCGCAGTCAACAGCAGCTTTGCCCCCAGGTTTGCTCTTCAGTCCGTATGTTCCAGCTCTTAACGCCTCCCCCAGCCCCCCGTGTGCACCAGCAGACACACGTCCCAGTCTGGGGCGCACAGGGCTGTGGCACGGACCAGCTGTGTAGTTCTCACTCTGTCCTATCTGTCACAGACAGGCCGTTTCATCCTCCTCCAACAGCCTCAGATGCTCCCCTTCTGTCCCAACTGATTTCCCCGTCAGTGAGGGGATTTCCCCGGATGCGGGAACCTCTCCTCTGCTTTAGCTCCCCCCAGGTGTACAGATCCCGTTCCGCTGCCTCTCCTCTTCTTTTTCCCTTCTTTCTTTCATCCTACCCAGTTGTGCGGGGATCTTTCTTGTCCTTTCCAGTGTCCAAGGTCTTCTGCTAGTGTCCAGCCGGTGTTCTGTGAGAATTGTTCCATCTGTAGATGTATTCTTAATGCATTTGTGGAGAGAGATGAACTCCACGTCCTCCTACTCATCCACCATCTTGGTTTTCCCCCAATGCACTCTTGAATTATCCCTTTGCATTATGCTCTGGAGACTTTTACCCACAGGGTTGGGTGGGGAACAAGGCACCATAGCAAGGTTTGGGATGGGTGAGAAGTATGCTTTCTTTTTTGTAAAGTAGAAACAGGATGATTGTGAAAGTCGAAAGAGGGACAGAATACTGGTGACTTGCAGGTGCATCCTCAGGCAAATCAATTTTAGGAACGGGTACATATGGAAATTGAGGATTTGGAAGTAGGCTCCGTTTAAACATTTAAATCTGCATTACCCATGAGAAGCCTTTTTTTTACATTTTGTTGAAGACTGCTGGTATGGGTTCTGTCTATGTAATGTCACAGGCATTACACATATAATCACAAGATAAATTGGTTGTGACATCCAGAATATACTTTCTGGTGTTTTGGTAAGTACACCAAGTACCCTCTCTATCTTATATTCAAGAGTGTACCAGACACTGCAATCCTGTGGTTTCCAATTACAAGAGAAGAGAGGGGATGAATATGTGAATGGTCAGAAGAGAATGGTATGCAAGAGGAGAAGAAATCCCTTTTCTCAAATGTAAAGTGAACAAGATGAAGATTTTGAAATTCAAAAATAGGCAAAGGGAGTCTCTAGGGATTTTAATGAGAATAACCAGTGGTATGCTGGTATATTTGTTTCTTGAAAATAAGTTTCGATCTGATGAACAAGAATGGAATTAAGTATTAACGCCTTCCTCTAGTACTATGGACTAACCATTATTTATATGCAATTAAAAAAAAAAAACTTTTACCACCTGGATTTTCATTTAGTTGGTGAAATTTTTCCTGAAACTCTTTTCATTTGTAGCATAAATTGTAGGCAAATAAAAATGTTCAGTCTTTTTAACTTTATTCTCACTTTAGAACTTTGAATAGTTTTGATTTTAGAGATTAGTTTACAAAGATATTATAAAAATACTAAAAATAAATGTCCACATCAATACTGTTTAGCATTCTAAATGTAATATATTTTAGAATATGCAACATTATGGATTCCATCTTTTGTATTGAGTTATAATATAGTACAGCATTAGAATAAGTATCTGACCATCATTAGCAAAGCTTTCTATTGAGCTATTTATTTAGCTGTTTGTAAAATATTTGTGTTTTAACCACACTAAATTGCTGGTATACAACTAGGAAAACTATGTGATATCAATTTTATTCCCGTTGCTGTATTGCCCTAGTTTATTTTTATTTTTAAAAATTAATTATTTATATTTTATTCTGGGCTGCGTTGGGTCTTCGTTGCTGCGCACAGGCTTTCTCTAGTAGCGGTGAGCGGGGGCTACTCTTCGTTGCGGTGTGCGGGCTTCTCGTTGCAGTGGCCTCTCTTGTTGTGGAGCACGGGCTCTAGGCGTGCGGGCTTCAGTAGTTGTGGCTCACGGGCTCTAGAGCACAGGAGCAGTAGTTGTGGCGCACTGGCTTTGTTGCTCCGTGGCATGTGGGATCTTCCTGGACCAGGGCTTGAACCTGTGTCCCCTGCATTGTCAGGTGGGTTCTTAACCACTGTGCCACCAGGGAAGTCCCCTAATTTATTTTTAAACAAGAACCTGTGTTAAAGGAACTCCAAATATTGCTTATAGCTCAGAAGTATAAAATATAGTCTGTGGCTATAATAAAAAAATATTCCAGCAGGTCCAAAAGATATTGGGAATAAAAAGCCACCCATTTGCTTTTTGTAGAAGCAGTAGCAATCTGCAGACAAGCTATTCTAGCTTCAAAACAGTATGGTAGATGGTTTTATGGAACTTGCAATTACAAAAATCCACTTTAACCTTTCTTTCTTACTGGCAGGTGTCCCATTGGCTTGCAGCCAGAGGCTGTGAGTATAGTGCAGCTGGCTTGTCCCCCAGAGTGCTGAAAATGCCGACACTCCAGCTGGCTGCTCATAATTGCGCTGATTGTGGTCTGACAACCAGAGCTCCATGAAAGAAATGTGATGAATATACAAAAATATTTTACAAATTTGATCAGATTACAAATTTCATTTCTCTTTTTTCTCCTCTATAGATATGATATCTGCACTTATAAAAATAAGCCCTGTGGAACACTGGGTAAGTTTTTTATAAAGGGAGGATAGTTCAGATTGTCTTTTTGGTCCAATGGCTTTACTTTTTATTATTATTAATTTGGTAATTTTCTTTTCTGCCACATCTGAAATTATTCCTATAAACTGGTAAACCTGACCTTTGTGTTTATGTCACTTACTAGGAAACAAGTAGAATGATGATTGAAAACAGCTTAGGAGGTGATTCAAAATCATCAAACAGTAATAATAAATCAAAAGTTACCACTCATTTTCATATAATCCATCTCTGTAATGTATTTTCCAAAAATACTAAGGAGTTTGAGAGCAAATTAAAGCAACCAGCAACTTCAAATCTGAGTCCAGGAAGGAAAGGGAAAAAAAACTTAGGGGATACTTCATGGAGAGGCATTAAGAACAGTATTTCTTTTGGTCCAATTTTGTGGAAAGATTATATCCTCATAAATAAAGATATTATTGGAAAATTTTATTACCTGAACAGAATAAAACCAATTTTGTAAAATATTACAGCCAGAGGTGGAGAGAGAGGACAGAATTATCTTTCTTGTGCTTCCCATATATCACTTGTTTTTTTTTAAAGCAATTCTATAGTATTCTAGAAATTAAAAAATCATTTTGTTGCGGAGCATAACTTTGTAGTGGTTAAAAGTTAACTGCAAATACAAATGGGGGAAAGTGGTAGCTTTCAACTAGACTAAATTGTTAAGCAACTAGAATTATTTTAAGTAAAAGCAGGAGGCTTTTATATGGTGGGTTTTTTTTAGAGTCATAGAGGCTTTTTACAGACTCAGAAGTTAAGCAACTGAAGGTGAATTCTCTAGATTCTCTGACAAGTCTCACTTTTCTTATCTGTAAAGGAATAGTTATGAATTCTGTTCCTATGCGCCTCATGAGAATCTGGGGATGATCAAATTTAAAGTAGAGGTCCTGGAGAGGTCAGTGAAACATCTCTTCGAAAATTAAAATTTCTCTTGATGATTTTACCTGCCTTCCCAGGCTTCTCCTTCCTCATTTCCCTCAGGATTTACAGCAAAAGGAGAAATCCCAATTTGCTGATGACAAGTATTATGGTGGAGAAGTTTGCTGGTTAAAATCATAACACAGAGAAAGAACTCTTTGCTGAGAGAGCTCACATCAAAAAGATTTTCTTCACAGTGTTTTAGGTTAACAAGACCAACAGTAATCCAAAGGAAGGGAACCTGAGCTGAAAACCAACAACTGGCTTTGACAGTTTCAGTGCATTACTACCTTTTACAGTTTATTTAGCTCTTTGTTCCTTAATTTCCTTATCTATGATGTAGGAGTAATATCTGCCCTTATGCTGCAAGGGTATTTTTTAAGTCATTTAAGGAAATATAAAGGCGTTTACTATAGAAATGAACTGGTGTTGTTTAATGTAGAAATTATACTGTTTAACTTATTCCCTGTATTGTACATACTCCATAAGCAGTTACTAAGTGCTTAATCAGTTTTAGGTATAATATTCACCAAGTTTCAAAGAAGGTGCAAGCTCTAGCTTGTATTCTCTAGTGTGTTTATTTTGAGGAAATATATATGTATAGCTATATGCATATGTATGTATCTATACATATTCTATTCTGCTTTTTGAAGGTAGTTTATTTACACTGAGATATGGTCTTCATTGGGACATGAATAATAACACTGCCTAATACGTTGGGATAGTTTATTAATTTCCAGAATCAATATTTTAATACTTGGATACATGTCAGTGTATTTTCAATCCTAATATAAATTATTTTTCAAATTATAAACCATTATAACTTATTTTTATACTATTTCTTATACTGAAAACTGAATGAATTGTGTTGTTTGTACATGTGTTGATTTTAATATGTGGAAAATATATTATCAGCACAGTTGATCAGGTTTTTTCTTTTTGAGTGGTCTTTCTGGTAACTTTCATATTGGTTTTCATGCTGACTCTTGGATATTTTCTTGCTTAGTACTGCTGGTGACCAATTGTAACCTGGCTAAGTAGATTTCAGGGTGCAAACTGTGGCCATCAAACTGAGGAAATCTAAATGACCCGAATAGTAATCAAACCCCTATTAACACAATCACACATAAGAACTTTGACAGCTTCAGTTTTACAGGAATAGAAAAAATGGTGGGAAGTTGTGAAAAATACATTAGCATCTAAATTAGTCTTTTATTTTAGTTAAGATTTACCTTATACTTTCAACAAATAGTTATTTCTCAGATATGTTTTTTCTTAGGTTGTTCTTTTAGTAGAGCTAACAATTTTATATCAGATGCATAAGTAAATCTGTGCTTACAAATACACCTTGGGGAGTCATTTGGCATTCTCAATTAAAAATAGGGCCATATGGCACATACCAAAGAAAAACAACAACAACAACAAAAGGATAATGGCATAATAGATTTCAGGAAATATAAGTAATGTTAATTTAACAATAAATATTAGTAATTTTTTAAACCAAATTTCATAAAGCTCAAAACAGAAACAATATTCAAATAGAGTGGCTTTGTTTTTTCCATATCATGGACCATGTTGAACCCAGTAGCTTAAAGGCAGATAATGTACTGCAGACTTTTTTGTATTTCCCCTCTCTCTGTCTCTTTTTCTCTCAGTGGAATTTGGAAGTAATATTCATTAAATATTTTTGATTAACCAAAAAAAATTAAGTCATCCTGCCTCAACTAGTCCCTCTTTACTTCCTCTTCTTCAAGTCCCAAGACCTCTAAGTGAATGGAAGGGCAGAACAAAGATATCACTATTATTAACTCTGTGAGGCAAAAATCACCTCCTCCCCAGCTCCTGCCCCCCCTGCAACATAAATCAGTAGGAAAAGCAAACAGTCTATCAGCAAATCCAACACTAACCTCAGCTCTTTTCCAGTGTGGTTATTAATGTTGATATTTCATATTAGAGCATACAAAAATACACAATTTCTAGAGCTTTCTTGTCAGTAAGAATATGAATTGAATAGCTTTTACTGTTCCAAATTAGTGTAACTGGACTTTGTACCTAGCGTAGAACATTGTTTATTGCATTCGAGAAATATTAATTGAATTGGATTGAAATCACTTTTGGTGGGAAGGTAATTATTAATACATGGGTGTTGATAGTAGACTACTATCATATAAAATATTTTTCCTACTTTTCCTTCAATTTCTTCTAAATAACTTTAGTACATATGTGTGTTAAGTATGACTTGGCATCTATTTCCTTATAACACATGACATTATATCTTTCACACAAAAATTCTTTTTTCTCAGCACTATTTTAAAGTTTTGAACTAATCACAGAGCATGATATTCATTTGGAAATAAATATTAAAACTTTTACATACTAAAATTCCCAAGGGAAGAATACCTTGAGTAATATAACATTTCACTAGAATCGGTGAATTAACACCATAGTTTTTGCTTTATTACTAAAACTAATGCATTTAAGGGGGATGAGAGAGGGGAGAACCACGCTGAATGTGTGGATGACTTTCCACCCATTAAAATACTTATAGAAATTGTTGCATCACTTGCAGGACTAATTTCAGAAGATTAAAAAAATGCAAAAACCTCCCATCTTTAACAGTTCTTTTTCTGTTTTGAATCATTCATTTTTGTTTTTATAAAAATGTCATTTTTAAAAACCATTTGGGATTCCCTTTTTTTGGTAACTAAAAAGTTGCTTGTATATTTTTATGAACCCACTAAACTTAAACAGATCTTTTTAGAAAAATAATGTGGATATATTTTGCTTTCTACAGCCTGAAGAATGTTAAAATAGAAATGCTTTCTTGAATTCCCTCTTCTGGCTCAAGTTACTAGGTGGTCCCAAGTTACCAGAAGTAAAATTTATAAATCTAACCCCTAGTCTAGACATTTTCCAGCACTGACTGCAGTTCAAAAAATATTAATGTCTAGCCGGCAAAGTGAAACTCCCCCCAGTGATTTTGCAAATGACTAGAAAGTTAACCTTTTGCCAACTGCTCCTTCTGTGCATGGAGGTTATTAAAAAGAATCCAGGCATTTATAAGTATGGGCTTTTTAAGAGTGAAACACCTTGGCTTGACCCTTTGTGTCTCCTTCTGTTTATTCAGGCTTGGCCTCTGTGGCTGGAATGTGTGAGCCTGAAAGGAGCTGCAGCATTAATGAAGACATTGGCCTGGGTTCAGCTTTTACCATTGCACATGAGATTGGTCACAAGTGAGTGAGTTTAAGAAAATCAAAATAAATTTTAGAACTCCACTCTTTTGAGCAACTCATAACTACTGTGTGGAACGCCCGTGCTCAACCATATTTTACTGCCTTTTTGTCTGATTTCAATAGAGAATGTTATCATTTAAGGTATTGGGATAAATCATCTTAAGAACTGGAGACTTGTTAAATAATCTTTCTGATTCAATGACCAGTGTCCTCAGAGTAGTGAATGCACCACACTTAAGTTTTGTTATGTACATTTGAAACAATTTAGCTTTACCGTGGTCCACTCAACACCGAGTTTCTCACAGTCGAATTGTTTAAATGATCTTTCTTTTTCTCAAGTGACAATACATATATATTTAAAAATCATCATTGACACCATTACCATAAAGTGTACTTTGAGTTTTCACTCTTCAAACAGCTGTGAGCATGCCTTTTCTAGGTTTGTGTAATCACTGCTATGCAACTTGTATTTTCAGGTGCACTTGTGTGTCAGTGGAAAAAAAAAAAAACCCTGATATTTACAAGAGTAGTGAGATATCATCCTCACTACCTTTCAGGAGGAACTGGAGTTTTTAATATTTGTTTTAAATAAATCTGTGCCAGAAACTATCCTATGACTTCCCCCTCCCCCAACCCACCACCCAACAGCGATAAAACGCTTACTTTATTTCAAATAACAGGCAATAGTAAATGTAAAAGCTTGCTTATGTGGAGGGAGAGAAGTTTGAAAACTTCAAAAGGATAGTCAAACATTTTAAACTAAAACAAGCAGCCTATTTCTAAGAACTTCTGATGTTTATATGATTTAAATTTTGTAGTCTGCTTTTTTTGGTAGAAAAAATGGATGGGGGAAAAAAGAACAAATAAAATGAATGCTTATTATATGACTTGCCTCAGAGGTCATTCCTGAGATAAATCTGTAGTTCAGCTTTTTTTTTTTTCCCAAAGGGGAGAGTAAAATTGGGCCAGACTGTTGCATTATTTTGAAAATTGCAATTTAAATTTTACCAAATTGGTATTGATTTATTTGTGAATTCAAGTAACCAACAAGTTTCAAACCTGACTTAATTCAGACACAGGGAAAAGTCAGTATTACACTTTTAGTCGAATCCTAAGAATATTGGTATTCTAGTTTCCATTTCAATAAACAGCAGGGGAACAAAAGGGAAAAGCCTTCTTAACCAGGCAGTTTATCTTCAACTCACTTAAAAATCTGACTCATTAATTATTGTCATAATCTTATGCAACCAGGCTGAATTTAATAGGTTCTGTTAGATTCAATTAAATTGAAAGGTTAGGATAAGTAACATGCAGTGGATAAATAATATGTGTATGAGAGCAGTATTACCTCATGGAGCCATGAGTTAGTCAATGTCAATGTATGCATTATAAGTCCCATTCTTATATGTACTTAAATAGGCAAGGTGAGGGTTTATCTCTCTTTTTATCTTTTATTAAGATTCTAACTGAGCTACTCTGAGGCTTCCTAGATTTTTTTGTTGACCTTATGGATAATTCCTTTTAATTCTTCCTCAGATGAATGGTTTGTACCTTATGTAGAAGAAATGTAGAAGAGAAGTAGAATATACCTCTTAAGATTTATGTGCCTTGTTGTAACTTTATTTCATAGCTAATTCTTTTTTGATGATGTGAGTGTTAAAAATGGGGGGGGAGGAATTCACAAAATGCTTTATATTGAAAGCCAGAAGAAATGCTTCAATTCAAAAATGTTATTTGAAGCCCTAAAAATTAACTTTCTTTCCACGTTGATTCCTATGTCACTATCCCCCTATCCCTTTGTCCTCAGACAACTAGGTAGGGTATGTTTAACACACTGTCTTATTCATTGATGAAAATCCTTTTACTTGCTTTTAAGATCTTAGGGTTTAGCTTTAAGGAATTTAGCAAGTCAACTCTAGTACAACTCATGTCATCATTAAAATATAGTGCTCTCTATTCTTCCTGAAACAAAATAATAGCCATGGTAAATATATCAGGTATACTTTTCAAATAGAGTATAATGTGCTCTATACTCTATAGAGTATAAAACAAAGGTTTTTGTAATTTTTATCATTTAGTAGAATGAATGTTAAGTGATGTGGTGATATCTCCAGATTAATTACAGTGAAAAGTATTCGACCATGAATTAGTGAGAAGTGCCTCTACTGAGTCACTAGAATGCGAATACTTTCTACCAATCTTTAGGTTGTGTAGAATATGGTTTTGCACCCATTGCATACTTATGTAGGGATATTATATCCATTTTAAACAGCAGTGGATAACTTCTTTTCTTTGGCTAGGCCTTAATGACCACTTTTTGTTTCTGTTCACTCCCTTATGCAAACAAGAAATTAGTTTCCTCGTCAAATGAAAAACTGAGCTTTATCCTATATTTAAATGACAGCCTAGTTTTAATGAAGGCTATAAGCTATCAACACTTAATGAAATCTTATAAAAAAGAATATTCTTTGAAAGATTTTTTTATTAATAATGTAGTTGCCATAGTTTTCAGAAGTTGAAAAAAATTATGTTGAAGACAGGTGGCAAGAATTCAACTAGGTATGTAGTATATTGAGAAAGCTAGCTAATATATTCATGCTGTACAAAAATGAGTCATCTTAAAACGAAATCTTTTTTAAAAATCCATATTTTTTAGAGATGCATATTGAAGTATATGTGACTGAAGTGGCAGGACATCTGAGATTTGCTTATTAAAGAAAGGAGAAAAAAGAGAAAGATAAAGCAAGAATAGTAACATTTTGAATTTTATAATGTTGATGACATGTGGATGGGAGTTCATTATGGTGCTCTCTCTACTATTATATATGTCTGACTTTTTTTCACAATAAGTGAACAATAAAACTTTTAGATTTGACTTAACTCATTTGTTAATTAATAGTGATTGAGTGAACTGTTACTCTAATTTTGAAAGGATTGTCAAAAGTTGTATTGAAAGCTGCAGGAGTTTATCAGTCTTGCTTTTAAAAATCATTTTCAATGTTTGGTCTTACCAGTAGAGATATACTTTTTTTTTTTTTTTTTTTTTTGAGGTACGTGGGCCTCTCACTGCTGTGGCCTCTCCCGTTGCGGAGCACAGGCTCCGGATGCGCAGGCTCAGCGGCCATGGCTCACGGGCCCAGCCCCTCCGCGGCATGTGGGATCTTCCCAGACCGGGGCACGAACCCATGTCCCCTGCATCGGCAGGCGGACTCTCAACCACTGTGCCACCAGGGAAGCCCGAGATATACTTTTTATAGAAGATTGGTTAGGAGATGAAGTTTTTAAAGAAGGAGAAATGTGGCAAGACTTCAGGATAAAATTGTAAATTAGGTTACTGTGTTAGGAAGCTATTATTACTGTTTTCTTTATTCAAACTTCCCCTCTCCTGCTGCAAATACCTGAGTATCTTTAAATGCTTGATCAATGCTGTTTTCTTTTCTTTTTTTTTGTGGGTGTACAATATATGGAGACTTAAAAAAATTTTTTTTTATTTTTTATTTTGTATTGGAGTATAGTTGATTAACAATGTTGTGATAGTTTCAGGTGTACAGCAAAGTGATTCAGTTATACATATACATACAGCTATTCTTTTTCAAATTCTTTTCCCATTTAGGTTGTTATACAATATTCAGCAGAGTTCCCTGTGCTATATAGTAGGTCCTTGTTGGTTATCCATTTTAAAAATAGCAGTGTGTACAAGTGCTGTGTTTTCTTGATAGAAGGCTAATAATAAACATACACCAAGGTAGTTGACACTTTAATGCCTTTGTCTAGTTTTGGTATTGAAATAGTGTTAGTCATAAAATGAGTCAAGTGTTCTATTTTCTGGAAGTGTTTGCTTTCCCATGAGTAAGTTTTAAAACATTTAGTTATAATTTATATACAATAAATATGCGTGCATTTTGTGTACAGTTTGAGAAATTTTGACAAATGTGTATAACCATGTAACCACCACCACAGTCAAGCTACCAACATTTACATTGCCTAAAAAAGTCCCTTTGTTCCCTTTTACAGTCAGTCTCCACACTCCTTCCCCTTTCCTTGGCCCCAGACAACCACAGATCTACTTTTTATCTTTATAGATTAAACTCATCTTTTCTATAGTTTCATTTAAGTGGACTCATATAGTGGGTATTCTTTTGTGTCTAGCTTCCTTCCCTCAGCACAATGGTTTTGAGGTTCAGTCATGTTGTTGTTGTGTGTATCAATAGTTCTTTTTTTCCCTGAAGAGTATTCCATATCATAATAGCACACATCACATTTTAGATTGTTTCTAGTTTGGAGCTATTATAAATAGATCTGGTATGAACAACCACGTACAAGAATTTGTCTGGACATATGCTTTTATTTCCCTTGGGTAGTGCTGCTGGTAGTATGGTATATGTTAGTTTCACTTTATAATAAACAAGAAAACGCTAATTCAAAGTGGCTGTATACCATTTTGCAGTCCCACTAGCAATCTATGAGAGTGCCAGTTATTGCAGATCCTTGCCAACATTTATTATTATAAATCTTTTTGATTTAGCCATTATTATGCATTTTAGTGGTATCTCATTGTGTCTTTAATTAGTTGATTATTTTCTGATAAATAATGATGTTAGTGATGATGAATATCTTTTCTTGTGCTTGTTATTCATTATCTTCTTAAATGTCTATTCCTTTTCCCATTAAAAAAAAAAAAACTGAGGTGTTTCATTCTTATTGAGCTGTAAGAGTTCTCAATATATTCTGGATAAAAGTCTTTATCATGTATACATAATGTGAATATTTTCTCCAAGTCTTTTGCTTGCCATTCATTTTTTAATGAGGTCTTCTGAAAAGCAGAGTTTTAAAATTTTGATGAAGTCTAATTTATAATTTTTCCTTTATGGTTTGTGTTTTTGTGTCCTAAGAAATCTTTGCCTACTTCAAGATTGTGAAGATTTTCTTCTATATTTTTGTCTAAATTTTATACTTTTAGCTTTTATATTAAGATCTGTAGTTCATTTTGAGTTAACTTTTTTTGTATGGTGTGAGGTAAGGGTGGAAGTTCCCTTTTTTCCTCATATGAAGATCCAGTTATTTCAGCCCAATTTGTTAAAAATAAATTTGTTGGTTTGTAGTTTTCTTTTAATGTCTTTGACTAGTTTTGGTATCAGAATAAAGTTAGTCTTATAAATTGAATTAGGAAGTGTTCTATTTTCTGGAAGAGTTTGTATACATAAGGTTGATATTATTTCGTCCTTGATATTATTATGTCTATAATATAAATAATGATGTTCCATCATTCATTCCTGATATTTGTAATTTGTGTTTTCTCCTTTTTTTCCAGCTTTATTGAGATATAATTGACATATAACATTGTATAAGTTTAAGAGGTACAACGTGATGATTTGATACACGTATATATTGCGAAATGATTACCATGATAAGGTTAGTTAATAGATCCAACACATCATATAATTACCTTTTTTTGTGTGTGTGGTGAGAACATTTAAGATTCATTCTCTGAGCAACTTTCAAGTATACAGTACAGTATTATTAACTATAGTCACCATGCTTTACTGAGCCCCCCCCAGAAGTTTTTCATCTTATAACTGGAAGTTTGTACACTTTGAACAGCATCTTCCCATTTCCTCCAGACTCCAGTCCCCTGACAACCACCAATCTACTCTCTATGAGTTCAGCTTTTAGATTCCAAATATAAGTGAGATCATACAATATTTGTCTTTATCTGACCTATTTCACTTACCATAATGCCCCCAAGGTTCATGCATGTTGCAAATATTTTCTTCCATTCCATAGTTTGCCTTTTCATTTTGTTGATTGTTTCTTTTGCTGTACAGAAGGAAATGGCAGAATTTCCTTCTTTTTTATGATTGAATAATATTCCACTATGTGTGGGGGGCGTATGTGTATCACATTTCCTTTAGCCATTCATGCACTGGTAGGTACTTAGGGTGTTTTCATATCTTGGCTATTGTGAGTAATGCTTCAGTGAACATGGGGGTGTAGATATCTATTTGAAATAGAAATTTTATTTCCTTTGGCTATATAAGCAGAAGTGGGATTGCCAGATCATATGGTAGTTCTATTTTTAATTTTTTTGAGAAACCTTTATACTGTTTTCCATAGTGACTGTACCAATTTACATTCCCACCAACAGTGCACAATAGTTCCCTTTTCTCCACATCCTTGCCAGCACTTGAAGTCTCTTATTAGCCATTCTAACAGGTATAAGATTATATCTCATTGTGGTTTTGATTTTCATTTACCAGATGATTAGTGATGTGAGCACCTTTTCAAGTACTTGTTGGTCATCTATATGTCTTCTTTAGAATAATGTCTACTCAGGTCCTTTGCCCATTTTTAAATGTTGTTTTAAAATGTTGTTTGTTTGTTTTGGCTATTGAGTTGTATGAGTTCCTTTATATTTTGGATTTTAACTCCTTATCAGTTGTGTGGTTTGCAAATATTTTCTTCCATTCCATAGGTTGCCTTTTCATTTTGTTGATTGCTCCTTTTGCTGTGTAGAAGCTTTTTAGTTTGATGTAGTCCAACTTTGTTTATTCTTGCTTTTGTTGCTTATGCTTTTGATTTCATATCCAAGAACTCATTGCCAAGACACTGTCAAGGAGCTTTTCCCCTATGTTTTCTTCTAGAAGTTTTATAGTTTCTGGGTTTACATTTAAGTCTTTAATCTATTTTAAGTTAATTCTTGTGAGTTGTGTAAGATAGGGGTCCAATTTCTTTCTTTTTTTTTGCATGGTAATGCCCAGTTTTCACAACATCATTTATTGAAGAGACTATCCTTTTCTCATTGACTATGCTTGGCTCCCTTTTCAAATATTAGTTGACAATATATGTGTGGGTTTTTTTTTTATGGACTCCCCATTCTGTTCTATTGGGTCTATGTGTCTGTTTTTATGCGAGTACCATACTGTTTTGATTACTGTAGCTTTGTAGTATAGTTTGAAATCAGCAACAGTCATAACTCCAGCTTTGTTCTTTCTCAAGATTGCTTAGACTATTTGGTGTGTTTTGTAGTTCCATACAAATTTTAGGATTGTTCTTCTGTTTCTATAAAAAATGTCATTGAAATTTTGATATCAATTGCATTCAATCTATACTAGATGGTTTAGGTAGTATGAACATTTTAACAGTGTTAACTCACCCTGTCCATTTACATGGACTATCTTTTCACTTATTTCTGTCTTTTATAAATGTCTTATAGCTTTCAGTGTAGAGATCTTTCCTGTCCTTGGCTAAATTTATTCCTTAATATTTTTTATGCTATTCTAAATGAGATTGTTTTCTTTGTTTTTTCTTTTTTCAGGTTATTCATTGTTAGTATACAGAAACACAACTGATTTTTGCATTTTGATTTTGTGTCCTGTACTTTATTGAATTCATTTATTCTAAGAATTTTTATGTGGCATCTTTAGATTTTTCTGTATACAAGATCATAACGTCTGCAAAGAGGGACAATTTTACTTCTTCCTTTCTTATTTAGATGCCTATTTATTTGAATTTTTTAATGTAGGCATTTATTGCTATAAAATCCCCTCTTAAAATTGCTTTTGCAGCATCCCTTAAGTTTTGGTATATTGTGTTTCCATTTACATTAGTCTCAAGATAGTTTTGATTATTCTTTTGGTTTCTTCTTTGACCAGCAGTATGTTGTGTAATTTCTATGTATTTGTGAATTTTCTTGCTTTATCATGTTGTTGACTTTAGTTCTATACTATTGTGGTCAGAAAAGAGACTAGAAATTATCTCAATCTTCTTAAATTTGTTAAGACTTGTATTGTGACCTATTATGTGATCTATTCTGGAGAATGTTCTATGTAACCTTGAGAAGAATGCGTATTCTGTTACTGTTGGATAGAATGATCTGTATGTGTCTTTTAAGACCATTTGAACTAAAGTGTGATTCAAGTCCAATGTTTCTTGATTTTTTTGAGTGATCTATCCATTATTGAAAGTGAGGATATTGTAATCCCCATCAATTATTATTTTATTAATTTCTTTTTCAAATTTGCTTTATATATTTAGGTACTTTTTATGTTAGGTGCATAAAATCTTTACAATTGTTATATTCTCTTGATGAATTGACCCCTTTATTATAATATTTGACCTACTTCGTCTTATATTAGTTTTTGGGTTAAAGTCTATTTTGCCTGTTATAAGTGTAGCTACTCCTGTTCTATTTTGGTTTACATTTGCATCAAATATCTTTTTCCACCCTTTCATTTTGAGCCTATTTGTTTCCTTTAAGGCTGAGTTAAGTCTCTTGTAGGCAGCAGATGGTTGTCTTTTTATTTTTTTATGCATTTAGCCACTCTGTGTCTTTTGATTGGAGAATTTATGCCATTTACATTTGAAGTAATTATTGATAGGTAAGGACTTAATAATGCCATCTTATTAATTGTTTTTTTGGCTGTTTTGTAATTCTTTTGTTTCCTTTTTCCTTTCTTGCTGTCTTCCTTTGTGAATGATGATTTTCTTTGGTGGTATGCTTTGATTCCCTTCTCTTTATCTTTGTGTATCTCCTGTAGGTTTTTGCTTTGTGGTAACCACAGGCCTTACATAAAACATAGATATAACATTTTATTGTAAGCTGATGACAGCTTAACTTTGAGTGCATAAAAAAATTCTACCTTTTTATTCCTCCCCATATTTTATATTTTAGACATCACAATTTACATCTTTTATATTGTGATTGATTAACGAATTATTGTAGCTATAGATTTTTATAATTATATTTTATGTGTTCTTTAACCTTTATGCTAAAGTGATTAACACATTACCATATTACAATATTGGAATATTTTGAATTTGACAATATACTTGCCTTTACCGGTATGTTTTATATGTTCTTGTGTTTTGGTATTACTTATTAGCATCCTTTCATTTCAACTTGAAGAACTTCTTTCAGCATTTCTTGTAAGGCAGGTGTAGTGGTGATGAACTCCCTCAGCTTTTTTGATCTGAGAAAGTCTTTATCTCTCCTTCATTTCTAAAGGACAAATTTGCCAGTTGTCCTTTGTTAAGTGTTCTTGGTTGACAGTTTTTTTCTTCTAACACTTTAAATATAGCTCATTCTCTCCTGGTTGCAAGGTTTATGCTGAGAAGTCTGCTGATAGAGTATGGGGGTGTTCCTTTGTATGTGAGTAATTTTTTTCCCTTGCTGCTTTCTATAAATAAGCTTTCTGCCCCATTCTTCTCCCTTCTCTTTCTCTAATAATGCATAGATAGTTTCTTTTAATGATATTGCATAATTCACATAGGCTATCTTCCCTGTTTTTCATTCTTTTTTGTTTGCTTTTCTGACGGGATAACTTCAATTGACTTTTCTTCCAGTTCACTGATTTTTTCTTTTGTTTATCAAGTCCATTGTTGAAGCTCTCTACTAAATTCTTCAGTTCAGTCATTGTATTCTTCAGCTGCAGCATTTCTCTGTGTGTGTGTGTGTGTGTGTGTGTGTGTGTGTTTTAATGGTCTCTTTTTTAGAGTTATCTATCTGTGTTTTCTTACAGTTCACTGAATTTCTTTAAGAGAGTTATTCTGATTCTTTTTCAGATAGTTCATAGATCTGTATTTCTTTGGGGTTAGTCAATGGAGCTTATTAGTCTCCTTTGATCCTGAAAGTGTACCTGATTCTCTGTGATCTTTGTATCTGCACTGGTGTCTATGCATTTGAGGAAACTATCTCCTCTTCCAGCCTTTTGCAGCAGTTGTGTTGAGCTACTGATATGCTTCTTTGTCATGGCTGAATGTCAGATGAGCTGCATAGCTACCTGGCATCGCTGGCCAGGCTTCCTGGTTGAGTAGGGATGGAGGCTCTGGTCAGCAAACTAATGACTTGTTTTCCTGTGTGGGGCTCTAGAATGGGTCCATGGCTGAGAGAGGTCAATAACAAGGGATGCAAACCTGGAAAAACTGCCAAGCAAGTTGCCCAGCCAGAAATGGGCACCAGTTCAACTCTGCAGATGAGCACAGCCACTGGGATCTCTGCTCAGGTGCCACCATTAGCAAGAATGCAAAGTGTTCATTGCTGTGAGCCTCATGCTCCCTTTTCCCATCTTTATCTGATTCCCAAAGTGATCCCCATGAGGCAGTATTTAAGTGGTTCTCCTGGTACGTGTCCTGGAATGCTGGGGAAACTGGATGGCCACCTTGAGATCTCCTTTTTCCACTGGCATAACTGTAGGCCCAGGGAGATACACTTGGTGCAGTGATATGCTGCCCTGGGAGAGGGACAATGCAGTCAAAGTGAAACTATTCCTATTACCTTTCTTTTCTTTTCTTTTCTTTTTTTATACATTTATGTATTTTATTTATTTTATTTTTGGCTGCATTGGGTCTTCATTGCTGTGCGTGGGCTTTCTTTGGTTGCGGCAAGCGGGGGCTACTCTTCGATGCGGTGCTCAGGCTTCTCATTGCAGTGGCTTCTCTTGTTGCAGAGCACAGGCTCTAGGCATGCAGGCTTCAGCAGTTGTGGCACATGGGCTCAGTAGTTGTGGCTCATGGGCTCTAGAGCGCAGGCTCAGTAATTGTGGCACATGGGCTTAGTTGCTGTGCAGCATGTGGGATCTTCCTGGACCAGGGATCAAACCTGTGTCACTTGCATTGGCAGGCAGATTCTTAACCATTCGCCACCAGAGAAGTCCCCCTATTACTTTTCTAATGTGGTTTTTCTTGTTATTTTTTTTCTTGTTTTTGTCTTGTTTTGTGTTTTGGTTCAAGTGGGTGCTTCTAACTCATCCCTGGGTTCTGGGTTCTTCACAAAGGCATCTTATCTACTGATATTTGCTAGCTGCTCTTTCTGTGAAGGGAGCCAAGTCAGGAGTTACTTATTTTGCCATATTGCTAATGTCTCTTATCCTTTTTTTCTTGATCAATACAGCTAAAGGTTTATTAATTCTACTGTTTTCTTAAAAGAAAAACAGATTTTGATTTCATTGATTTTCGTAATTGTCCAAGTGTTCTATAGTATTACAGCTTTTCTTTACAGCTGATCTATCAATTACTAATAGAGAAGTGTTGAAATCTCTAAATGTATATGTAGGTTTGCCTGTTTCTTCTTTCATTTTTGTCAGTTTCACATCATGTATTTTGAAGTTTTCTAATTAAGTGCATTCACATTTAGTATTATTATGTCTTCTTGATGAATCAACCTTTTAACATTATGAAATATCTCTTTTTATACTTAGTAGTATTACTTGTTCTGAAACCTATTTTATCTCATTAATACAGTTTACATGGAATATATATATGTATGTATATATTTAAATCCTTTTACTATGAACTTACCTATGCCTTCTTTTAATGTGTGTGTTTTAAAATTTTTTTTTTTAATTAATTCATTTCTTTTTGGCTGCATCAGGTCTTAGTTGTGGCACTCAGGATCTTCGTTGAGGCATGCAGTAACTTTTGTTGTGGCATGCAGGCTTTTCTGTAGTTGTGGCATGTGGGTTTTCTCTTCTCTGGTTGTGGTGCACAGGCTCCAGGGCGTGTGGGCTCTGCAGTTGTGGTGCACAGGTTCCAGAGTGTGTGGGCTCTGTAGTTTGCAGCACACAGGCTCTCTAGTTGAGGCGCGCGAGCTCAGTAGTTGGGACACATGGGCTTAGTTGCCGCACAGCATGTGGAATCTTAGTTCCCTGACCAGGGATCAAACCCATGTCCCTGCATTGGCAGGTGGATTCTTGACCACTGGACCACCAAGGAAGTCCCCATATGTCTATATTTAAAGTGGACTTCTTTTGGGCAACTTGGGTTTTGCTCTTTTAAATCCAGTCTGACAGTTCCTATCTTTTAACTATATTGTTTTGTCCACTTACATTTAATGTAATTTTTGATACAGCTGGGTTTTGGTCATTAATCTTGTTGCTTGTTTTCTAGTTTTTCCTATCTATTTTTGTTGCACTTTTTCTCTATTAATTAACTAAATATTTTAAAAATGTGTTATTTAATCTTTACTATTGAATTATTAGCTATACCTCCTTGGTTTATTTATTTATTTTTTAGTGGTTGCTCTATAGTTTACAATTTGGATCTTTATCACAGTTTATTTTTAAATAAAATTTCTGTAATTCACCTATAAGATACTGTATTTCCTTTTCCTCCCTCTCATCCTTTGTTTATTGTTGTCATAGATTTCTACTTCTTTATATATTGTAAATCCTATAAGACCTTGTTATTATTTTTGCTTTAGATGGTCAGTTATCTTTTACCGAAATTTAAAAATAAGAAACAATGTATTTTATAAGTATACACACACTTACCATTTCAGGTGCTTTTTTCATTCCTTGATGTAAATAGATCCACATTTTCATCTATTATGTAGATGAAAAACTTATACCTGAAAAACTTCCGTTAGTATTTCTCATAGTGCAATTTTCCTGGCAACTTATTCTCTTAACTTTTATTTGTCTGAAATTTTAAATTTTTACCTTCACTTTTGAAGGATATTTACATTGGATTGAAATTCTCCGTTTGCAGGTTTTTTGTTTTTTTTTGTTTTTGAGCCATGCACCTGAAATATCAAAGAATATGATGCATCATGATAACTATATGGAGTTTAATGATGCTGGGTGTTGAAATGCCTAACCAAGAACTTGTGAAATGAAACTAGTGAGGTGGACAAAAAGTAGATGATAGATTGCCTTATGTATATAATAACAAGCTTGCATGTTATGTCTTAGAACAGTGGAAAGTCACTGAGTAATTCTGAACAGAAATAGCATGATAAGATTTTTATTTTAGGTAGGTCACTCTGGAAGCTGTATGGGATATGACTTTCACATAGGAAACCATGCTGTTGCATTTGTCCAAGTTAATACTACAAATATTATTTGGGGGGTGGGGAGGATTGCAGTTTTTCTAGAAGTGTGTTAAACACAGTGAGTACACACAATAATACATATTTTACCCATTATACAGGTGAATTAACTGAGACACAGAGAGATTAAGTGGTTAAGCCAGGGTTGAAGGTAAGCTCTCTGGCTCTAGGATGGCTCCAAAACCTTTCTGCTGTATACGTTATAGATGATGAGGGCTGCAACTTGGGTAGTGGCATTTGGATGGACTAAAGACATATTGAAGAGATAAAATTAGCAAGGTTTGATACTTGGTTAAGTGTGAGTGATGAGAGAGGGACATCTGAGTATTATTCTCATCTTTCTACCTTAGTGAGTGAGACTGTAGACTCATCAGTACCACCCACTGAAATAAAGGTGGAACCTTTTTAAGTAAAGGAGTAATGAGTTCAGTTTTTTATAGGTTTAGGTTGAGATGCCTGTAGAACATCTAAGTGGAAATGTACAGAAGACAGTTACAAGGCTAAAATTATTAAGAAAGATGTGGGCCGAATATATAAATTTAGCAGTTATTCATAAAGGTAGAGCCCCAGAGAACTGGCATAAAGTAAAAAGAGCAGAGGGCTCAGATCTGCGTACATTAAACCTAGTAATAATTTAAAGTTTAAGAATTGCCGCATGTCCCAACTTCTGTTTTTTATAACTGTTATTATAGAATAACTATCACTAAGGAATTGTGCACATAATAAAGCTTATTGGCAAGATGGTAAAGTTAGTAAGTATTTAGACATGATAGTTGAATTAAGAACTCTAAATCTTAAAAGATACAATTTTAGGGCAGATAAATTATATTTAGTTTCTTTCACAGTAGTAGACTTATGAAATTATTATATTAAGAGGTGATTCAGCATGAAAATATAAATACATTTAAGATAGTTAGGAGCCCTCTGCTCTTTTAACTCCTCTCTCCTTGAGAGTAAGGATCATTACTTATTTTTGCATTCCCAGTTTCTACTATATACTCAGTTTTTATCTGTGGAACCATAGGCCTTTGAATACTAAATCTAAAAGGGGTGCAACTTGACAATTAAATCTCTGTATCTTTTGAATTAATGTCTTTTGAATTAATACTTACCTTTTGTTGCTACTGTGGATATTGAATTCTGAGCTTATATAAAAAAATCTGAAACATATGTTAAATTAAAGTAATATAATATGTAAAATCATTTTTTAAACATGGGGAATTGATAAAGTAAATATTGAATTTAAAAATTTTTACAACAATATTCCCTTTTGTGTTTCATCAAGCATGAGAAATGTCTGTAATTTAAATGTTAGGTCTAATAGATTTAGAAGTATCTAAATTAAAATCAAATTTTGAACACAGTGATTGAGTATATGCCTAGTTATGCTTGGAGTAGACTGGTAGGTTATGCAATGTCTGAAGTGGGAGAAAGCCCTACAATATTACTTTTTAATTTTAGCACTAACATTTTAATATGTTGTTTCAATTTCATCTGATATTTGTATTAAGCACTAAATACGTTAATTCTTGTAATTACTCTGAAGTAAGTGATATATATTTATGTATGTAGTTTTATATGTCATACATGTGTGATAATTTTTATACCTAATGAAAAGCAAAAATTGCCATTTACCCCTTTCTCCTATGATGCCATCTTCCTCAGACTGTCACATTTGACACATAGATTTCCAATCTTTACATTCACACATATAAATGTGTTTTTTTATAAAGATGATATCTTCCTATATGCTTTGCTTTTTAAATTTAATGTTGTATTTCTTTATATCCATGAGACTGTTATGAACCACATTTTGTACCTTTTATGTATTTGTCTATTCCATTTTAATCACTGCAGTTTTGTAATGTATTTGACAACTTGTATTTGAAATCTGTTTTTGTCTCTTCTGTTTTAGTTACTGTAGCTTCATTATATTTGACACTGTTTTGCATTTTCAAGATTTTTTCACCATTTTTGTACATTTCTTTCCCAAATAAACATGAGAAATATTTTTAAGTTTCCATAAAAATGTGTATAGGAATTTTGATGGCAGTTCATTGAATTTATAAAAAGGAACATAATACAGTCAGCCCTCTGTATCCATGGGTTCCACATCTGTGGATTCCACAAAGTATAGATGGAAAATATTTGGCAAAAAAAATCCAGAAAGTTCCAAAAAGCAAAATTTGAATTTGCTGCACAGTGGCAACTATTTACATAGCATTTACATTGTATTAGGTTTTATAAATAATCCAGAGATGATTTAAAATATATGGGAAGATGTACATAGGTTATGTGTGAATACTATGCCATTTAATATAAGGGACATATATTCATGAGCATTCATCTCATGCTCCATGAGAGCATTCATGGATTTTGGTATCTGTGAGTGGGTCCTGGAACCAGTTCCCTGTGGGTACTGAGGGATGACTGTATTTCTCTCCATTTATTAAGGTGTTTATTATATCCATTGGTTTAGATTTGTTATTTTTTCATATGGTCTTATTCCTTTTTAAAAAATTTCTAGGATTTTTTGTTATTGCTAACTTGTAAACAGTATCCTTTTTCATTATATTTTCTAATTCATTATTGTTGAATCCAGAAAAGTCATTAATTTTTCTTAATGTTGATCTTATATCTGGCCACTTAAACACTTTTATTAGCTTTAGGAGTGAGTCTTTTGAATTTTCTCTGCAGTCAATTGTAATTTCTCCAAATAATTCATGTTTTGGCTCTTTCTTTCCAATATTTGTACCTCTAGATTTATTTATTTATCTATCTTGTTTTGGCTAGGGTATCCAATAAAATCTTGGATATAATTAGTAATAGAGGGTATCTCAGTCTCAGTCTTGATTTTAGTAGATATAATTCTAATGTTTTATCATTAGACATGATTAAATCTCATTTCTATTTTTTCAACTTATTTTTATGTAAATTACTAATGAGTATTGAATTTTATCTTGGTTTTTTTTTTTTTGGTATATGCTGAGATAAAACTGCCTGAATTCAAATCTCTGATCTGCTGCTTACCAGCTTTATGACCTGGAGCAAGTTATTCTGTGTCTTGTTTTCCATAGCTGCAAAATGAGAAATTGTGATAAATTATGGAGTTATTATATATAAAGTATTTAGAATAGTGCCTGCCTCACACTATATGAGTTTCCCATGATTTTTTCTTTAATTTATAAATATGTGGTTAATACATATTTGTTGATATATAGTGATATAAATAATAGATTTCTTAATGTTGAACTATGCTTACATTCTTTTTTTTTTTTTTTTTTGATTATTTTTGGCTGTGTTGGGTCTTTGTTGCTGCCCACGGGCTTTCTCTAGTTGCCGCGATTGGGGGCTCCTCTTCATTGTGGTGTGCGGGCTTCTCATTGAGGTGGTTTCTCTTGTTGCGGAGCATGGGCTCTAGGAGAGCTCAGTAATTGTGGCTTGCGGTCTCTAGAGTGCAGGCTCAGTAGTTGTGGCGCACGGGCTTAGTTGCTCCGCGGCATGTGGGATCTTCCCGGACCAGGGCTCGAACCCGTGTCCCCTGCATTGGCAGGCATATTCTTAACTACTGTGCCACCAGGGAAGTCCTGCATGTGCTGTTTTATCCAGTTTTTATATTGTGGTTTGTCTAGGCTCTTAGACCGATGAATATATTTCTTAACCTTGATCTTTTCAGAATCAAGTTTAATGCGAACCTGAACATTAATGCCTGTATAATATTATTTCTGGTTTTTTGGTTCCTATTTTGTAGTATGTTGAATAATGTCAGTAGATCAGGTTTAGAAAAGAATATTGCTATATTTTTCTAACCTTAATATGTTATATGGAAACCAATAGAAAAATTCTGTCTTTTGGCAGAGTGAAGAGGTTCTTAATCAAGGTTTAAGGTTCTTAAGATTTTTGAGATTCAATTTTTTTTTAATTATTTTTTAAAACCCTTCTCTTATTGAAGACAATTAAAACTTATCCTCCAGTTGAAAAAGAATCAAGGAATAGTGATTTCCTTAATGGATATCCTATTTTCTCTGTTTTTCTATTGCAGTTATACAGACATATAACTTATGTAAATTAAAAAATACTTTATAACTTTGGTACAATGATGTATTGCCAACATAGACTAAAATATTTCAGTTGTGAGGTTTGAAATATCATGAATCTAGTCATTGTGATATATTTTTTATCTTTTATAAATAAAAATTACTTCTAAGCTTAGCATTATGTACATGATTCTGAAGTCAGTAGTCTTACATTGGAAATCTTTGATCAATGAAATATAATACAGTTTTAGCATATCTTGTTAAAAGCCTAAGAGAATTGGAATGTGTAGAGGTTAACAGAAGGGATAGACAACATGTCATTAATTTTGGTTTCATGTTCTGAAGAGAACTTTTACAGTAAATCCTATTTTTTCATAATTTGAGTAAGTACAAAATTGTCTGTTCTATCAAAGATCAGTTCACTATATTTGTGTGTCTATTTCTGGGTTCTCTGCCCTGTTCCATTGTTCTATGTGTCTGTTCTTTTGCCAGTACCACACCGTCCTGATTATGGTAGCTTTATAGTAAGTATTGAAATTGCTAGTGTGAGTTTTCCAATTTCATTTTCTTCTTCAATAGTGTGTTGGCTGTTCTGGGTCTTTTGTCTTTGCATACAAACTTTAGAATCCATTTTTCAATATCTGCAAAGTAGCTTGCTGGGATTTTTATTAGGATTTTATTTAATCTAGAGATCAAGCTGGGAAGAACTGACATCTTCGGTATTCAATATCAATACTCAATATCAACAATATTGAGTCTTCTAATCCATCGACACAGAAAATCTCTTCATATATTAGATCTTTCAGTTGTTTCTTTAGAATTGTGTAGTTTTCTTTATATGAATCTTGTGCATATTGTAGATATGTAGCTAAGTATTTAATTTTTTGTTGCTATTGTAACCAGTATTGTGTTTTAAACTTGAAGTTCCAACTGTTCTTTGCTAGTATATTGAGAAGCAGTTGTCTTTTGTACATTACTTCACTTTCTGTGACCTTGCTATACTTTCTGAGTCATTCTATGAGGTTTTGTTTGTTTGTCTGCGTCTCTTTGGAATTTCCTATAGAAAAAATTGTGTCATCTGTGAACAAAGACAATTTCATTTCTTCCCAATCTCTATATCTCTTTAAAAGTTCATTCATTCATTTTTGTCTTACTGCACTAGCTAAGGTTTCCAGTATGATGTTGAATAGGAAGGGTGAGAAGACATACTTTCCTTGAAAGTTCTCAATCTTAGGGTGAAAGTGTCTAGTTTCTCACCATTAAGTATAACTGTAGGAATTTTTTCTAGATATTATTAATCAAGTTAAGCAAGTTGCCTTCTATTCCTTGCTTGCTGAGAGTTTTAGTACAAATGGGAGTTGGATTTTTGTCAAATGGTTTTTATGCATCAATTTTTGGATTATATGCTGTTTTTCATCTTTACCCTGTTGATGTTATGGAATACATTGGTTGATTTTTGAATGTTTAACCAGCCTTGAATACCTGAAATAAATTCCACATGGTCATAATGTATAGTTCTTTTTGTATTGGGTTGGCCAAAAAGTTCATTCGGGTTTTTCCGTAACATGTTAATGGAAAAACCTGAACTTTTTGGCCAACCCAATATGTTGTTGGATTTGATTTGCTAATATTTTTTTGAGGATTGTTGCATGAGAGATATTGGTCTTTATTTTCCTTTCTTGTATAATGCTGGCTTCCCAGAAAGAGTTAGGAAGTGCTTCCTCTGCTTTCATTTTCTAGAAAATATTGTGGCGAATTGGTACAGTATCTTCCTTAAATGTTTAATACAATTCACTTGTGAAATAATCTGAGCCTTGTATTTTCTAATTTGGAAGGTTAATAATTATTTAATTTCTTTATAAACTGTGTGAGTTTTGGTAGTTTGTGTCTTTTAAGGAATTGGTCCATTTCAGTTAAGTCATCAAATTTGTTGACTTAGAGTTGTTCATATTATTTCTTTATTATTGTTTTTCTATGTCTAAGGGATCAGTAGTGATAACCCATATTTCTGATACTGGTAATCTGTGTCTTCTCTCTGTTTTAGTTGGTTATCTTGGCTAGAGATTTATCAATTTTATTGATCTTTTCAAAGAATCAGCTTTGGTTTCTCTTTTTTTTCTGTTTTAATTTCTTTGATTTCTGCTCTCACTTTTATTCTCTTCTTCTTCTTGTTTCAGGCTTAAATTGTTCTTTCTCTGGTTTCCTAGGTGGAAGCTTAGATGTTTGATTTTATGTCTTCTTTTTTAATATATGCATTTAATGCTATAGATTTCTTTCTAAGCACTGCTTTTGCTGCATCCTACAAATTTTGATAAGCTGTATTTTCATTGTCATTTAGTTCAAAATACTTCTAAAATTTCTCTTGAAACATCTTCTTTGGGACATGCGTTATTTACAGATGTTCTTTAATCTCCAAATATTTTGAGATTTTCCAACTGTCTTTTATGTATTCGTTTCTAGTTTAATTCCATTGTGGTTGAAGAACATATTTTGTATGATTCCTATCCTTTTAAATCTGTTAAGGTGTCTTTTATGACCTATAGTGTGGTCTATCTTGGTGAATATTCTATGCAAGCTTGAGAAGAATGTGTATTCTGCAGTTTTTGTATGTAGTGTTCTATAAATGTCATTTGGATCAAGTTGATTGATAGTGCTGTTCAGGTCAACTGTATCCTTACTGATTTTTTTTTCCTGCTTGATCTATCAATTATTGAAAAAGGGGTGTGGAGGTCTCCAGTTATAATGGTGGATTTGTATATTGCCCCATGCTTTTCTATCAGTTTTTGACTCAAATGTTTTGATACTATGGTTAAATGCCTACACTATAATTGTCTCCTTGGAGAATTGATCTCTATATTATTATGTAATATCATTCTGTATCCTGAGAAGTTTCCCTTTTCTGAAGTGTGCTTTGTCTAAAATTAATATAGCTACCCCAGCTTTCTTTTGATTCATGTTAGCATGGTATATCATTTTCTATCCATCCCTTACTTTTAACTTAGCTGGGTCATTATATTTATAATGAATTTCTTATGTTCAACATACAGTTGGCTCTTATATTTCTCTTCACTCTGGTAATTGCTGTCTTTTAATTGATGTATTTAGACCATTTATATTTAAATTGATTATTGATATAGTTGAATTAATATCTACCATTTTTGTAACTTTTCTCTTTGTTGCACTGTGTTTGTTTTCCTTCTCTTTTTCTCCTTTCTCTGGTTTTAATTAAACATTTTATATGATTCCGTTTTATGTCTTCTCATAGCTTATCAGTTATACTTCTTTTAAAAATTCTAATTGTTTCTCTTGAGTTTTAGCATAAAATTTTAATATAAAACATATTTAATAATATATATACATAGATACATATATGTTTATATATATTATAACTAATCTAAGTCCCCCTTCAAATAACAGTAGCCTCCCTCATGTGTAGTGCGGGTACCTTATAGCAGCATACTTTCAGTTCCTCATTCCAATCTCTTATGACAGTGCTGTACTTCATTTCATTTAACTGTTTACTATAATCACCAATATATTGTTACTATTATTATTACTTTTAGGAAACAGTTATCTTTTGTATTATTCAGAATAAGAAAAATAGATTTTATTTTTGCTTTATTTATTCCTTTTCTGATGCCTTTCCTTTATTTATGTAGATCCAAGTTTCTGACCTATATAATTTTCCTTTTCCCTGAAGAACTTCTTTTAACATTTCTTTCAGTACAGGTCTGTTGATAATAACTTTCCTCAGTTTTTGTTTGTTTCAGAAAGTATTTATTTATCCTCCAGAGCTTTTGAAGAATAATTTTACTGGGTATAGAATTTGCATGGTGTCTGATCAGAAATTGCTGTTATTCCTGCCCTTGTTCCTCTAGAAGTAAGGTTTTTTTGTTTTGTTTTGTTCTGTTTTTCTCTCTGGCTTCTATTAAGATTTTCTTTGTGTCTTTTGTCCTCTGTAGTTTGAGTCAATATGCATAGGTATAGATTTTTTGGGTATTTATCCTGTTTGGTATTCTCTGAACTTCCTGGGTCTGTGGTTGGTGTCTGTTCTTAATTTTGGAAAATGCGTGGCCATTACTTCAAACATTTATTCTGCTCCATTCTTTCTTTATTCTATCTCCGGTATTTATGTTATACCTTCAGATATTGTTCCAGAGTTCATGGATGTTTTATTTTGTTTTGTTGTGTGGGTGGATTCTTTTTCACTCTTTTTTCTCTCTGCATTTCAATTTGTAAAGGTTCTATTGAACTGTCATCAAGCTCACTGTTTTCTTTCCTCAGTGAGTCCAGTCTACTGATGAGGTCATCAAAGGTATTCTGCATTTCTGTTACACTGTTTTTGATTTCTAGTATTTCCTTTTGATTCTTAGTTTTCATTTTTCTGCCTATATTACCTATCTTTTCTTCTATATTGTCTACTTTTTCCATTAGAGCCCTTAACATATTAATTATAATTATTTTCAATTCCCTCTCTGTTAATTCCAAAATTTGCATAATATCTCAGCCTAGTTTTAATGCTTGTTTGGTCCCTTTTAAATGTATTTCAGCATGTCTTGCCATTTTTTATTTAAAGCCAGACATGATGTATTGGGTAATGGGGACTGAGGTAAATAGACCTTTAATGTGAGGTAATAGGCATTCTGCCAATAATTGTTAATGAATGAATGAATGAATGAAGAATGTTTGTATTGTAAGGTCAAACTCTAAACTGAATGTTGTGGTTCTTTTAAGGTTTTTTACCCTTTGGAAAAATCAAATGAACTCATTTTTTTCTTGTATGGAAACATTTTTAGTCTATGGAACATGACAAACATTTTACTCTGTCAGTTGATTAAGCTTTATAGCTGTACAGTGCCATTGTTATTTACCCAAGCTAGTAATAAAAATACCATGCATGGTATTATTTTCCTATTTTTTCCTATTTATACTAGATTTTACGAATCTACTATAAAATTTTTATATATTTTAAATTAGAACATATTGCTATTATTATTAAAATGCTACTCCGTTACTGTCAGGGCCAGGAAGATGCCAAAATTATGTTACGTATTTGTCCACACACACATACATGTACATACATACACACACATATATATATTATATATACAATATACATTTTCATATATAGGCTGTCACATATGCAGACATACGTAGCTAAAACAATGATAATAACATAAAGATGTTTTTTAGAAAAGTTCTTATAATAAAGTCTAACAATTAAATTATTTCAGTGATTAAGTCTTTGCCATGACATGCAGTAATGACAAAAAATAGATTAAACCAGTCAGGTAATTACTGAATTAAGTGTCTGGAATTACAGAACAGAGTAGGTGTATGTATGTGTGTTATAGAAATAATAAACCTACTGAAGTAAAATTTAGTCACTATCAACTTTAGGAACTTTGATAAGGCATTCCCTTCATTTTGCTGGAAAAACAGAAATGAATTTGTAGGCAGACACCATTGTACTAATTGGTTGATACGAATTTCAGCTGCCATAAACTAATTCATTTACATTCTGCTCATAGTACAAGGAAGATTATAATAACAAAGGTTTCCTTGTTCCAGTTACCTTCCCTATCTTTGCCATGATTTCCCTATCTTCCCTACCTTTTCCCTACACACACACACACACACACACACACACAGAAATACACAAATGCACATACACCTATACACCACACCCAAAATCTTAGTATATCTCAAATAGCTTGTTTCCTCTGGTTCCTGGCATCTTTACAGTTAGATGAAAGGAAAAAGTGTAAAGTAGTAGTAGAAAAGATGTAAATGTATTATAGTGATTTCATTGGCTTTGGAAACCTAACTTTCAAGTCAGAAATGTTTATACTAAATGCGAACATTGCTTTCTACACATATGGAAAGAGTCTAGGTCCTAGATTCTGTTAGGCACCCCCCTCGTTAAATATCTTCCTAAGTAAGTTCAGAATCTTGAGTTCACTTAGTTTAGTAAATTGTATATAAAGCCCAGAAGTAGAAGTGAAATTCCAAACTCTGTTTTAGAAAACACATGAACAAATTGTAATAACTATCCTAGTGGGTAACTGTTAAATCTAAAAAATGTTTGCCAGATGTGGGTATAGAATTTTCTGAATACATCCCTTAAATTTCGTCTTTGCTATTTTATAACAAGTGATTGATAGCCAAGATCAGTTATGAATAAGAACAGATCAAAGAGATTATAAATGGAAAATAATTGTAAAGAAAGATGTCCCTTTCTTCCTTTGTATTTTTCTGCTACAATGAGAAGGCTTAGTTTTGAGGTTTTATAGTTGTCACAATTTAGACTATAATTATCTCATCACTGTTTGAAGAGAAATTTAATCATATTAAAAAACATTAGGAAACTGTTCTTTTTTTCTGAATTTGTAAATGTGTTATCTTTTTGAAGAACTGATTGATCATCTACAGATTTTTTCTTTTAGTGGAGAATTTAAAAGTACATGTTCTGTGTACTAGTGATTATTTAACAAAATGAAAGGCAGGGTTTAAAGTACCATGGTTATCTAACAAGAATAATGATGATAATATATTAGCAACATGGTAAAATTGATTGCTTAGACACGAAAATTCAATTAAGCATTTTAAGATTTTCCTTAGCTGTACAGATTTTGTTAGGTTTGAAAACATCTATTTTGATTTTTAAAGGAATCCAGACTCAATGCATATTAAATTTATACTCAGTAGTCTATGTTTACTCTTTTTCATTTTTACAAATCTTCCAAAAGAACCAGTAATAATAGTGTACCAAAATCAAGTGTAAGCTATTATTTTGTGGTACAATATACATTGTATTACTTTTGAAATCTTAAGTGGTCATATAATATATGGTGAAATGATGTAAAATATAATCACAAATGAGCTGCGTCTTATATATCCTAAAAAATACAAAACTTAAATTCTCTCCTTATATGTATCTCTCCATATCTATCTATCTATTTATCTATCTACCTTTGTATAAAAGGAAATTCTGTTTTGTTACATATAGTTTCAAATGAAGAAATATCAGTTTCATAGAAAACTATGTACTTTACTTAAGAAAAGTATTTGAGAAAAGCGTGCGTAACAATAGATTAATATATATGATAGGCTCTCCCTGAGTTATAGATGCTTAACTTAATGAATAACCTTCAGTGCATAATCTCTCAGTCTTTATATAGCAACCATCTTGTCTCTGACTGGTAATGCCATTTATTTTGACCCACAACCTCCCCTCTCCCCCTCTTATTACTTTTTATATGATACTATACTTTTAGTACATTATTTACCATCAAGGGAGGTATACACGTATGATACTTACCAAATTATGTCTCATGATTTACAGTTGATTAGTAGGTATTCTCTCAATGATGTACAATTTAATTGATTCTAGAGATTCACTGAGCACCTGCTACATTTACCTAATATAGAATGTATTGTGGATACAGTGATAATGAAGACAAAGGCTCCTCTCCTGAAGGAAGACGTCTTTTTATTCACTTTCTCTTTTCCTACTCTTGGTCAATTTTCCAACTCTTGATCAACTGCTTCAAGAACATCTTCTAACTCACTTCTTTTTTTGTATTCTTTTTTTCTCCCAGTTTTATTGAGATATAATTGAATGTAACACTGTATATAAGTTTAAGATGTACAGCATAATGATTAAACTTACATACATCATGAAATGATTATCACAATAAGTTTAGTAAACATCCATCATTTCATATAGATACAAAATTAAAGAAATAGAAAAAAAATTTGTGATAAGAACTCTTAGGATTTACTCTCTTAGCGACTTTCATATGTAACACATGGCAGTGTTAATTATATTTATCATGTTGTTACATCCCTAGTACTTATTTGTAGCTGGAAATTTGTACCTTTTGACCACTGTCATCCAGTTCCCCCTCCCCCTACCCGCTTCCTCTGGTAATCACAAATCTGATCTCTTTTTCTATGAGTTTGTTTTTGAAGTGTAATTGACCTACAGCACTATGTTAGTTCCTGTTACACAACACAGTGATTTGGTATTTTTATACATTTCAAAATGACCACCACAATAAGTCATTACCCTATGTCACCATACAAAGATATTAAAAGTTATTGACTATATTCCCCACACTGTACATTTCATACCCATAACTCATTTATTTTGGAATTGGAAGTTTGTACCTCTGAGCCAAAATGAAAAGCAAAACTGCTAGGTTGGGGTTATGTAGTGTTCGTGGTATATCTTTATGAAGGAAAATAAGAAAAACACAAATTTTAAGATTCAGACATAAAAGAATCAGAACCATTTACCTACAGAACTTTTTTATAATACTTACAAGTACCTTTTAGTACTTCTTCAGTAACTTTCACTTATCTTTTCCTTTAGTAAACCTGCTTTTCTTTGAGTACTATTAATTCTACAGAAAAAAAATGTATTCCACTTTGTTTAATTGTTAGTTCCAACAGTGTTGTCATATACTATTTTTCATTTCAGAGGCACAGTTTTAGCCTGCAAAATTGGTTAAATAGGGTTGTGTAGGCTACCCTGGACATAGAAAAATAATTTATACTATTATTTCTGGAGTAAATTGTTTCAAGGTTCCCAAGATTAGCTTTAAAACTTTAGAACTAAGTCAATTTACGAAGGCAAGTCAGCTATCTTGTATAATTGGTCTGAAAGGAAAATTTAATTGCTAAGTTTTAGAACAAAGTATTCTTTATATGTTCAGGTACATGAATTCACTATATATTTTCTTTTAAAATGTTTTACTTTGAAATATTCTGTGTTTGTGTATGTATGCTTGTATGCATGTGCACATGTGTTACGACAGACATCCATGAGCACACCAATCAGATTTAACAAATGTTAATATTGTTCCATTTTTGTTTTGGAGCTTTTATTGTTGTTATTTTCAAAGGTTCCCTGTGCCAAGATCATGTTGCTTTAATTACCATAGTTTTATAACAGATATTGAAGTTCTCCCCTCCTTCTTCAAAATCCTCTTGGTTTTTTTCTGACCCTTTACTTTCCTATATTAATTTTGCAATCTTAATGTCAGTTTTCATAAAAAATATATGAAAGGATTTTAATTAACCTTTTTATTAAAATGGCATTGATAGGTTAACAGATGATTTGTATGCTAAGTGTTTCTCCATGCACTGAATGAACATCTGTTCTCATATGGGGTGAAGTCAAGAACCTAGGCTGCACTTTAGTGAGAGGAACCATCCAGGTAGGACCGTGCCCCAGAGAAGAGAAACCCTGCTGGATAGGGCAGGTGAAGAAATCAGGCCAAAAGAATAGAGTGCCTTTTTTTCCTCTCTAATGGTATAGTTGTAATTCTTAAGATCCTATGTTATTTAAAATTGTGTTTTTAAATGTTTACATATGAAAATATTGATTAGCAACCAGAGTTTCAAACTCACTGCTTCACAATATTTCCTACAGAAATTAAACTGCTGAGGGTTTTGATCAAACCTGACAAACCTAATTGCATCATCTTTTTCTTTTTAACCACACTCCACAGCCACTGTCTTCTCTCTCCCTTTGGCCTTGACCTTATATTTTTGCCTAGAGCAGCACAATGCATAAGCATCAATAGTTCTTAACAAAAGGACACAAAACCATGAGTAAAATAACACTCTAATAAAGCAACTATGTGTTCCTATGCTATAGTCATAGCTTTTATTTTCTAAATTGGTTTAGTTCCCAATACCTCCTCCTATATAATCAACGGGGTCTATTTAAAGTAACTTATGTTAACTAATTAATTAAGCACATCATATCCAATTCACTTTGTGAGAACTTTACTAGTTTAGTCTGCCAGCAGTGTTTAGATAAAAATTCAGTCAGGAAATTGTCAATATCAGGGAAGTCCTGTAGATAGCTGTAAGTGTGTATCCCAGAGGGTGAAGCATAAGGGAACCTGGGCTACATACCCAGAACTTTAATACCACTAAGCCAAATGGAATCCCTGATCAAAAAGAAGTGGAATACTGGTCAAGGTCTCAGAGTCTCAGGAGTAGGTGAAATAATCAAGTAATTCAGTTACTAAAGATTTATGTGCAAGGTAGTGTCTTTTTCACAAGAAGTAGGACCAGAGCCCAACAACTACAATTACCTCAAAAACTAGAACTGAACTGGACCAACAACATGCCATATTTATTGCTGTTCCACAAAGCTATTGGCTTCAGTCTCTCTATATTCTCCCTAAGGGTGAACAAAATTAGTCCCAGAACCCATGAGCAGAGTTGAGCCTTCCTGTACTTGTGAGTTATATAACTCTAGTTATGGTAATTTCAAGAACAAGTGCAGAAAAAAATGAAGTTCATTGTAGTGAATATGGAGCGTCAGATTCTATGGATTCCATGCTTTATAAGAGAATGTTTATTAGATCTGCATTTTAATCTTGTGAGTCTCCTCAGTTTATCCAAGTTAAATCTCAGCTGATAGATTTTTCGTTCACTAATCCTCTAAGTGTTCATCTCCAATTATTAAACTCTGATCAGATATTAAGTACTGTGAATAAAACAAAATATGAAAAAATACTTTCTGCTTAGTGAAATAACTAGTATAAATAGATCCCTGTGTCAAACCATACATAAGCTTAAGATGTATTAACAGTCACTTTGGAAGACAGTTTGGCGTTTTCTTACAAAGCTAAATATATTCTTACCATAGGATCCAACAACACCGAAATGTAGAAGTCAAACCATTACAGGTTTTAGAACATATAATAGAAGTAAGACATAAAGAATACTAACCATTAAGTATATGATTGACCAAATTAACTACATTAAAATTAAAAACTTAATTGAAAAACACCATAAAATGAAAAGATAGGACACAGTGTAGGAAAAGATGTTTGCAAATGACATGCAGCTGATGTAAGGAACTCCTACAAATTAAATATACAAAGTACGTGAACACTTTACAAAAGAAGAAATCCAAATACTTGATAAACATATATGTCAAAAGATGTTCAATCTGATTAATAATCAGGAAAATATGTTATATCCACCATGATTAGCACAAATTTAAAAGTCTGAAAATACCAAATATTGGTGAAGATGTGGTACAACTGGAATTCTTATATACTACAGGTGAGAATGCAAATTGGTGCAACCACTTTGAAAAGCTGTTTGGTATTATCTAGCAAAGTTGAAATTTTATCTAACTATGACCCAAGAATTTATTTTCTACAAATATCCCAGAGCAGTGGTTCTCAAATTGTGGTCCATAGTCCCTGGGATTCCCAAAGCACTTTCAGATTAAACCTACTTTCATAATAATACTAAGACTTAATTTGTCTTTTTTTTTTTTTTAAACTGTGTTGTTTACTCTTCACAAAAACAGTGATGGGTATGTACTGGTACTTTAGCATGAATCAAGGAAACCATACTAATAGTCATTGTATTTGTCACCATTGTGCCAGTTTCACTTAAGAATGTCTTTGATGAAGCAAAAGACTTATTAATTTTATTAAGTCATGACCCTTAAGTACATGTCTTTTATCAAATCATCTGTATCACAAAATGGGAAGTATGTAAAGCATGTTTTGCTCCATATCTCAGATGAACTAGCTGCTTTTTCCCTGGAACACAATTTTTATTTAAAAGAACAAATGAGAAACTATGGGTTGTTGGCAGAAATTCACTTGAAAAATGAACAAATGAGCTTACTGTTCAAGGAAAACAACCAACGTTATTTATTGCCAATGATAAAATTTGAGCTTTTGAGCAAAAATTCAAATTTAAGATAAGTTACAGCTGTCAGTATGAGCTTGACAGCTTCCTAATGCTTAAAGACTTTTCCAATGAGATTGGTGATATTGATGAAACAGGATACAAAGAGATCACTGATAATGGATTCAGAATCCACATTTCAACTAACCTTTAAGAAATTACTAGTTTTCAAGTTTTCTTGTAGAATCAAAAAAATCTATCATTATCTGAAAGGGCTAACGAAAATACTCTTCCCCTTTCTAACTATACATTAGTGTGAGGCCAGATTTTCATCATATACTTCAACCAAAACAAAATACCACAATAGACTGAATGACGAAGGAGATATGAGAATCCAGCTATCTTCTAGTAAGCCACACATTAAAGAGATTAGCAAAAATATAATTAAACAATGCTATTACTCTCACTGACATTCTTTTGTTTGGGAAGATTTTTAAAATTAAAATGGTTATTTATGTTAGCATGTATTGGGTTTATTATTACTTAAAATGAATTAATAACTATTTTAAAAGTTTCTCAGTTTTAATTTTTATTATGATAAATATCACCACATACAACCTCATAAACAAAAGATCTTTGGGGTCTTCAATATTTTTAATAATATAAAGGACACCAAAAGTTTAAGAAGCTGTTTTAGAGATACTCTTACATATATGACCAGGAATTATGTTTAAGAATGCTCATAGCAACATGATCCATAGTAGCCCCACATCAGGAACCACAGCAAATCCTTCATCATAGAATGGATAATTAAATGGTGTATTTATAAAGGAAATCTATATAGCAGTGAAAATGAATGATGTATATGGCTAGACGGCTCAGCAGAGATGATGCTTTCTAAAAAAATGTTGAATAAAAGAAGCAAGTTTTAAAAGAATATATACAGTGTGATTCCACTTTATTATTTCAAAACCAGGCAGAGTTAACATATATTGTTTAGAGATGCATAGGGAATGATAACCACAGAAGTCAAGATAGTAGTTCTCTCTCAGGGGAGGAAGAAGAATATAACTGTTAAGGTGAATACAGGAGACAAGCTTTTATTATTCTGAAAATGTTGTATTTCTTAAATTTGGTAGAGATAACATGGATGTTTGCTTTATAATTATTCTTTAAAATGTAAATATATGTTTTATTCTCTCAAGTATGTATGATATAAAATAACATATATTATGAACATAAGAGAATAAATTAACCTCAGAAAAACAAAACAAGAAAATATAATTAAGAAGTATGACAAGGGAGTTAATCTGACTGGTGACCAGTTGCACTTGTGTTGTATGCATTGCCTGCCATGAAACTCAAATAGAGTCACATAGAGCCAATAAACCATCAAACTTTTACATTATTTTTAAACAAAGCTGAAGTTTATCTTGAAGCAGTTTTTGTTAGAATTATTCATAACATCTCTATGTCTTGAGTTCTTGTTCAAAATGCTTTTATACTCAGTTTGGCTGGATACAAGATTTTTCCTAGGCACTGCTCTATTGTGTGCTGGTGTTAAATGTCACCATGGAGAAATCTGAAGTGAATCTGATTGTTTTACTATTACAGGTAATTTGTTCTTTTGCCCTGATTGCCCAAAATATATTTTATTTTTGATGTCCAGTAAGTTTACTATGATGTGACTCAGTGTGGATTCACCTGTGTCAGTTTTTCCTAGTAGAATAGTTCACATTTGATGAGATTTTAGGCATTTTTGTTTCTTGAAATTTTTCTTGTATTTTTTTTTTTTTTTTTTTGCGGTACGCGGGCCTCTCACTGTTGTGGCCTCTCCCGTTGCGGAGCACAGGCTCCGGACGCGCAGGCTCAGCGGCCATGGCTCACGGGCCCAGCCGCTCCGTGGCATGTGGGATCCTCCCGGGCCGGGGCACGAACCCGTGTCCCCTGCATTGGCAGGCGGACTCTCAACCACTGCGCCACCAGGGAAGCCCTTTTTCTTGTATTTTTAAGTCACTTTTCTTTCTGTTTATTATTTTGATTCTTCTCTTTAGGGACAACAGTGATATATATATTGGATTCCTTTACTTTGATCCTTTTGAACTCTTTGTACATTTTTTTTTTTTTTTTTTGCTGTACGCGGGCCTCTCACTGTTGTGGCCTCTCCCGTCACGGAGCACAGGAGCACAGGCTCCGGACGCGCAGGCTCAGCGGCCATGGCTCATGGGCCCAGCCGCTCCATGGCATGTGGGATCTTCCCGGACCAGGGCACGAACCCGTGTCCCCTGCATCGGCAGGCGGACTCTCAACCACTGCGCCACCAGGGAAGCCCTGTACAATTTTATTTTGCTTGCTCTTTTTACTTCTATGAGGAATGTTTTCAGCAGTTGCCTTTTTTTTTTTTTTTTTTTGCTAACTCATCATGGCCTTTTTCCTGTGATGGTTTTATTCCACCCACACACACACACATTTATTTCCTCTGACAGTTCATGCTTTCATCTCTCATCTTGCCGTATCTTCCCTGATTGCTTGTGTCTCTGCATTAAATTTTTGTTTTTATGAAATGATGTCTTCGTTAAGTTTGAGTTCATATGTGTCCAATTTTTATCTTTCCTGTAGCAACATTTTTTTCTGCCAAGTGTCCCTCATCTTCTGTTTGTATTTTCCTGTTCTTTTTTAAAAAAATTATTTCATATATTCTAGACATACTTCTTGTTCCTTTTGAATCATACATCTTTGAATGAGTTTGATTTTTCTGGATGAACTACTTGTAGAAGGTTTATGTTGGGTAGGCACCAGAGCTACTTTCTCAGCAGGAATTTATTACTGATATACAGTATTGTGTGATTCAAGTTCTTTAACCCTGTATTTCTTTAACAACTGCTGGCAAGGTAGAATCTCTCTTTCACCTTTCCTCACTGACAGACTGATTCCTACAAATATAGTTTTTATGACTCCCCAGTTAGCCCCATCTACTCTTCCTCTGACAACTAGAGCAAGGGTGTATATTCCAGCAGTTTGCACCCTTACACCAGTTGCTTATAAGAAAGTATTGTTGGTTTTGTCCCTCAGATTGTTGCACTTAACTTTGGAGAACATGCTCTACTCGTTTTAGCTTAGATCACTTCTTGTTGTCCCCTCTCTCTGTGTGTCTTTCCACATTCTTCTAATTTTTCTGTATTCAATCAGCCTCCCACATACATTATGATATGGTGGTTTATGGTTTTAGAAGTTTCCTACTTTTCATTAAATGTAAAGTTTGTGGGTTTTTTTTCTTATTTTTCTTATTGCTTTTGGGTGATATCTTAGAGGAAAAGGGAAAACTTTTTACTCAAAATGTAGAAATAAGAGTGTCCTTTAAACTTATGAAATAAATCAGAAGTACTAAGATATGAGAAAGGGAATTTTTGATCTTTCATTTGTTTCCCCTGGGAGATTTAGTTGAAAATCTTCAACATATTTATTTCCTGGGAAATAACTTACTTTGTTTTAATAGATTTGGGGCTTCATTTTCTGAAAAATTAAGACTAATTTTGAAGTACTTTAGTTTCAGGATTACTTAGCTTTCCATAATTGGGTATATTATCCTAATCAGCTACAAACTTCTCTCTCATTGAGTTTGAGATTTGATTTTACCTTATTTATAAGCTAATAAGTTAGCTTATTACTGTTGTATGGAGCAAAAGACATGAGATTCCTGGATCAGAGACTTCAGCACAGCAAGCAGCATAAGCATCAGCATATTTATTTTGGTTCCTTTTGGCCCCAAATCCCACATGGGCAACACAGTATGGCCCAGATGAATGCCACACATGTAGTGGGTTTGCATCAAAACTGAGAAACAGGGGCTTCCCTGGTGGCGCAGTGGTTGAGAGTCCGCCTGCTGATGCAGGGGACACGGGTTCGTGCCCTGGTCCAGGAGGATCCCACATGCCGCGGAGCAGCTGGGCCCATGAGCCATGGCCGCTGAGCCTGTGCGTCCAGAGCCTGTGCTCTGCAATGGGAGAGGCCACAACAGTGAGAGGCCCACGTACCGCAAAAACAAACAAACTGAGAAACACTGAGCTTGGGAAATCTAATAGTTTTATAGCAAGTAGTAAGTAAACGTGCTTTGTCCAGGGGAAGATGTTACCTCATTTCCTAAAGTTGTCCTGAGGAATGGGCTGGGTTAAGAGCAGGCCTTGCAGACTTGGCATACTCAGCAAAATGTGGGGGAATCACAAGAGGCCTAAGGAAGACTTTCTCTCCCGATTTTCTCTCTTTCTCTAACCCTCCACAAATAAGAATCGTTGCCTAATCTATTAATTTTATTGAACTTAAATGATTAATTTTATTAAACACATAAAACCAACCATGGAAGTATTCTCTTGTTATCACTATTCACTCACTGGGGTGGGCGCCAGGTTCACCAAACTCTCTTTTGTTCTTTTTTTTTTTTTTTTAATTATTATTTTTTAACTCAAGAGCAGAGAGTTGAGTTTATTTTCTATCTATCTGTCTATCCTTATTTCTGGGCACAACATCATTATCAGTCCCAGCAAGGACCCTTTTTGTTTCATATATGTGCATATATTTCTATATTCCCATTTTCCACTCCCATTTCTTCCCTCCCATAGATAACTCCTTTAATAAATTTGATATCTATATTTGAATTCATATGTATCCTTGCAAAATATTGCAGGTTGTTTTATATATGTCTGTGTTTATTTTTTAACTTTTAAAAAAAATTTTATTCTTTTTTTTTTTTTTTTTTGGCTGCGTTGGGTCTTCATCGCAGTACATGGGCTTCTCACTGCAGTGGCCTCTCTTGCTACGGAGCACAGGCTCTAGGCGTGAGGGCTTCAGTAGTTATGGCATGTGGGCTCAGCAGCTGTGGCTCACGGGCTCTAGAGAGCATGCTCAGTAGTTGTGGTACATGGGCTGAGTTGCTCCATGGCATGTGGGATCTTCCCAGACCAGGGCTCAAACCCATGTCCCCTGCATTGGCAGGCAGACTCTTAACCACTGCGCCACCAGGGAAGCCCTATTTTTTAACTTTTTAAGTTTGAAATGTTTTCGAACTTATGGAAAAATTGGTACAGTAGAAAGACTTCCTATGTGTCCCTGAGTCAGATTTAAAAATTGTTAATATTTTGCAACATTTCTTTCTCTCTCTTTTTGTATATGTACATGTATTTTTTTCTGTACTATTTGAGAATAAGTTGTAGACATGTCCCCTATCCCTAACTATTTCAGCATCTGTTTCCTGAGAAGAAAAGATAATCTCTTACGTAAGAGTATAATTATCACATTAGAAAGTTTAACATTGATACACTACTATTATCTGATATATAGTCCTATTCAAATTTCCTCAATCGTCCCAGCAATATTTTTATAACCTTCTCCCCCTGCAATCCAGTTTCTGTTGCATTTGGTAATGTCTCTAAATTCTTTAATCTGGAACAATTCCTTGGCCTTTCTTTGTTATTTGATAAGATATATGTAACTTTTGTTTGCATGTATGATATAGTGCTATAGACCTTGTTCCTTTTCTCAATTTTTTCAGTGTTTTTAAGATCTACCTATATTTATGTGTAGACATCTATCTTGTTTGTTGCTTCCAACTTCTGCTTAGTATTCCATAATATACATCTGCCAAAGTTTATTTATCCATTCCCCAGTGACGAACACCTAGATTGTCTTCAACTCCTTGCTATCATAAATAATTCTGTCGTGAACATCCTCATACATGTTCCCTTTGGGAATATTTCTGGGATATCTCTCCAAAAACAGGATTGCTGGGTCATAATGTTTCCTGTATTTAATATGACCAAATACTGCTGAATTGCTCTCTGGAACTGTTGCCTGACCACACTGTAACTGTTGCGTGCTAAGATCCCAGTTTCTCTACACCACTGTCAACACTTAGTCCAAGGTAACATTCTAATTTTTGCCAGTATGATGGTTTAAAGTAGACTCGTTTATTTTCTCTAATCATTAGTAAGTTTCATTTCTTTTGACAAACTCCTCACTGATAGAGTTTCCTCAGGAAGGAGCTTATCTGTAATATATATGTGTATGTGTATGTATATATATATATATATATATATATACACACACACACACACACACACACACACTGTCTTTCTCTGGCCTGGTCAGTGTATTAGAGGGAACTTTTTTTTTTTTTTTTTTTGCAATACGCGGGCTTCTCACTGTTGTGGCCTCTCCCGTTGCGGAGCACAGGCTCCAGACGCGCAGGCTCAGCGGCCATGGCTCACGGGCCCAGCCGCTCTGCGGCATGTGGGATCTTCCCGAACTGGGGCACGAACCTGTGTCCCTTGCATCGGCAGGCAGACTCTCAACCACTGCGCCACCAGCGAAGCCCTAGAGGAATCTTTTGAAGGTGATGTCATAAACGGCAATTGTAAACTCCCATTTCACTTTGTGTCACTGTTAGTGAACTAGTTGACATTGGTCAGGTCATTTCTGGGAATTCTTATGTTTTAAATATAAGCTGCAAAAAAGTATACATTCTCTTAGACACCTGAAACGGAAATCCTTAAGACAGCTTTCTGCATCTGACATTTAAACTATAAGGATTGTAAGTAGAAATAGAATTTAAGGTTTACTTCTTCAGATACTTGAGTTCATTAGTTTTTAAATCTTTTCCCATATATACTTCTGAATTTTTTTTAACATCTTTATTGGAGTATAAGTGCTTTACAATGGTGTGTTAGTTTCTGCTGTATAACAAAGTGAATCAACTATACATATACATATATCCCCATATCTCCTCCCTATACTTCTGAAGTTTTAAAAACTATGTACCCTATTGTTTATTTTTCAGTTGATGTCCAACATTTTTTATGTCTAACTAATTGCAAAGGATAGAATTTCTAGACTACTGCAAAAATTAGTATGTAAAAAATAAAAACCTCCTTTAAATATACCTGATTGAATCTAAATGCCATAGCAATTTGGTAACCATCATTATGCATTTTAAAAATACACTAACAGGGGACTTCCTTGGTGGTCCAGTGGGTAAGACTCTGTGCTCCCAATACAGGGGACCCAGGTTCGATCCCTGGTCATGGAACTAGATTCCAAATGCGGCAATGAGGATCTCGCGTGCTGCAACTAAGACCCTGTGCAGCCAAATTAATAAATAAATAAATATTTTTTTAAAAGATTATTTAAAAAATACACTAACAGCTTCTTCTTTTATAGCCAAAATTTGCATATTTTTTCCCTCCTTTAACTCAATATGTCTGCTCTTCCTTTCCCTCCCAGAATATCAATCCTAATGTATATTTTAATATTTCTTAATATATACTTTTAAAATGTGTTTTTATGCTTAAAAGTATTTTTAATTATATCAAATATCTCTGTAACAAAAAAATTTAAGTTGCAATTACATTTTTAAAATTTCCTGTGATCATAAAAAAATTTTTTCTGAATTATATGTTCATTACATTACAATTATTAGTTAATAATTGATTAGAAGAATATATACATATTATGAATTTTAATAATTAAATATAAAAATAAAGTTTTTGTTAGAAGATGTATCTTTAAATGTATATTTTCAATTATTGCCGTTACTTCACTACTGCTAGAATGAGGCAGGATTTTAGCACCAATTCGGTTTCTTTATTTTGTTTCTATAGATGTGAATGTTGAGAAAATTGGATCACATATGTAAATAGATAAGATGAAAGGAATTTATTATAGAAATATCACTCAGTTCTTTGAGCTCCTTTTGAATTCTTTGTCAAAACGTAACCATGGTGATCTATCATCAAATTTTTTAACAACCCATCAGCTGTTAATTTGATTATATCTTCCTATAAACTTGATGAAAACAAGTAACTACATATGTTATTTAATCAATAAAGTTTTTCTCAGTGCTGACCCTAAATGTTTCCAGTTGACACCCATTTTTTATAGCCAAAGGCAATGAACTATTGTAAAATTATGTGTAACTGAAAGATAAGTCTTTCTTTTATAACGTGGGAGAAATATGATTTCAAAAGAAGCTTTACTTTTTTTTTAGAAAAGAGTAAGTAAGGAAGTTGGGAATCTCAAAAGTGATTTTCTGAAAGCTATCTGTGTCTGCCTACAGCTATCTTAATATTACTCAGAGATTTGTATGAGACTACTGCTAAAAGGAAATAATATTTTTTAAGCTATCAGTATCATCATTTGAAAAGAATCATAGTAGTAATCACATCATAGCATCAACCTTTGAGAGAAATGTAGAATATTAAGTTTATTGAATTATAAATTTATAGTGAGGAATTTTTCATGTAAATCTATAGCTGATTGTTTTCACAGAATATATGTCTAATTCAACAAACAGTAAATTCCACCATTATGTTCCTAGAAGAGGTTGACTTGAGTGTGTTGATGTCAAACACAAGAAGACTAAGTATTGATGTTCTTGGAAGGTTATTTGGTTATATGGAAGGGCTCTCATATGATTCTCTTCCTTTGCTTATGTTAGTCCCTATACCTGAATTATTAGTTCCTCCTCCCTCCTCCCGCCATACACGGACATATTATATGTCTTTATTATAGCTCTTTTATATTGTATTTATGAAGGCCAGTTCATTCACCTTCCTGAACATGTCTCAAATCTAATCCCACTTCTCTATCCCGTGCCCTAGTTCAGACCTACATCATTTCTGAATTGGGTATCATCTTCTCTCTGTGCTCCCTGGCTCTATTCTCTTTCCACTCTATTGTTTCCACCACAGAATTACTATAATGATCTGTCTAAAATACAGGTCAATTCCATATTTTCCTACTCAGAAATCTTCAGTTGCTCTTTCTGACAAATCTTCAAAGTCTGTACACTGCCAAAAGTATCAGTATTTACTTTCATTTATTATCTTGTGTTATCTGTTCTCAACTATCTCTCCAAATTTTTCTCCAGCAACTATTCTTATCTGTATTATACTCATGTCACACAAATTACTTATTCCCTTGAACACATATCATGGTGCATTTATTAGAATGTCACAGTGGACACAATAAGGATTTTTTTAGTGATTTTCACCTAAACTTCTGGCTATTTGTGATGAAAGGCTTAAATTTATTCATATGCAGTACGTAGATCCTTTTTTATTTATCCATTTTTCCATTTATCCATTTATCCACAGAAAAATTTTATGATTTATCATTGAGATATGTTTTTAAATCACATTGATAACACTAAGCATGGCTACAGGACACAGGAAAAAATGACAAAAAAAAGCTTTAAAAAATCAGGGAGGCCATGGTAAAGAAAAGGCTATATTCATAATCCTTAAATGTATCAGGATTTTTCAAAAGGTGTTTTGAAGACACATACACACACAAACATAAATTACATAATGTATTTAATTCCCCTTTATCCATATTAATAAGAAAAAGGACTTTTATGTTTGGCCTATAACCTAGAACTCCATGGGTTGTAACTATCTTTTCATAATTCCCTTTTGGATTCAGCAAGTGAGGTAGCTTGAACTCTAGCATGTTAGAGGTAGGCTCTACTAACAATTTCAACACTTATTAACTGTGTGATCTTTAATAGGTTAATTATCTTTAGTAAATCTCAGTTTTTCTCATCTGTAAAGTTAGAATTAATATATATTCCCTCTCTGTTCAAGGAGAGACTGTATCATATGAGATAACATTTGAGAGTATATGATAAATTTAAAGAGATTTAGAAATATATTGTATCATTGAATTATTCCTTAATCTCTTTAACATTAATTCTATATTTCCTTAGAGGACCTGGTCTATCTTGATGGAAGCCATATGTTGATAAGGCTAATAAATGATCAAATAAGGAAATAAAGGATGTATTGAGGGTTTGTTTTATTTTTTCTTATTTTTTTTCTTTTATGTTTCTTATGTTTCTTCCTTGTTAAAACAGTTTTGGTATGAACCATGATGGAATTGGAAATTCTTGTGGGACGAAAGGTCATGAAGCAGCAAAACTTATGGCAGCTCACATTACTGCAAATACCAATCCCTTTTCCTGGTCTGCCTGCAGTCGAGACTATATCACCAGCTTTCTAGAGTAAGTAATCTCTGGAGAGTGATGATGAATTGCTCCAGAAGTAAGCCATTGATAGAAGCCTAATATGTAGTGCTTCAAACTTTGCATAATGAGTAACTTTTATAGGGCCCAGTGTTCCCATATTTCAGGCTGTTCCCAAAATACTTTACTATATCATTGTGGCAAATTTTCTCCTGCATACTCAAACAGAACACAAACTGAACAGATTAGGGGAACTGAAGCGAGGCTGTAAAAGGGGTTGATGATGTGAGTGTTAGAAATGTTAAATAAATGGGAAGCAATATCAGAAAGAATTTAGATTTATATAATTTAATAGCGCATAAGCCAAGCTTTAATTCAGTGATTACATATTTCACATTGTTGGTAAAAAAACTAAGTTCTATAGGAATGCCAAAGTATCTAATAGTAACAAACAACAACAACAAAAAACCAACGCCCAGGAAATGAAAATGAGAAAATGAAAATTTGTCTTTGAAAATTTATTATAGTGACTCATCTTTTCTACAGTTTGAGAACTTCTTTGCTGGTCCTTTAACATATATTCCAAGAGTTTGGTTATTTAAGTATGAAGAATATAAATTAGCTCAGGTATAACTATGTTTAGGAAAGCAGATGTTTCTCCACATGTCATCTGCATCGGGCTCCAGGATTAGACTTTGGAAACTGATAGACTTAGGTCTCACTTCCTAACAGTGTGACCTTGGACATATTACTTAACCTTCCTAATATTCAGTGACCTCATTTGTTGAGTGAATTTAGGTAGTAATACACACATCATCAGGTTGTCATGTAAATAATTATGTATAACACTGTAATGTATATAAAACACTTAATAGACATTCATTAAGTGGTATAGTATTATTTTAAATAATATCAAGGTTTTAAGCACTATTGCTCTATCATTACCTTCAACTATTTTGTGCCATTTTTTTCTGAGGAGGAGAGATTAAATACTTTGTGAAAAAGTGAGTCATACATAAAGTACAGGCAAGCAACAAAAATTCTTTTTAAAAATTGCCTTTGTTCAAAGTTCACCTTAACATGATTATAGTGTAAAATTTTAGAATTCAGATAGGTTATATAGGGCAACACTATTCATTAAAATTTTGGTTCATATCTGCTAATAGCCAGATTATATTCTTAAAACTTATAGTTACATATTTTTAAAAGCCACAAACAAGAGGTTTTCAATTACCTAGCACAATGCTTTACTCAATCAAAGATCAAAAGATAAATGTTTAAAATGGGCTCTTTTGAATTAATTAATGTGATGATGAAATTGAAGGAATTAGAAATTTATTTTAGAAGGTAGCTCTTCTGAATAACCATACTATAACCTAACAATTTTTAATGTTAGTAATAGATTAATTATAACACTGTACTTGCCTTGTGCCAAAACTGGGTAAAGGGCTATAAAGATAGACCACAGAGAATTTGTTTGACATCTTTTGGTAGTAATTAACAGAAAGCACTAGCAATATCATTTTCTGAGATGTTTTTAACAAGATCATATAACCTAAATATTAAACATTGTTGAAGATCTACTCTCCCCAGAAGTCAAGCCAGTCTGGAATTTCTCCCTTGACTTGGCTCATGTTTTTATAATGGAGTCTTAGTGTCTACCACCAGAAAGACAAACTGTATGCATGCTCAGTATTCCTGTGGATTTTTGAAGGCTTTCCTCCGCTTGCTTTTTTTTTTTTTCCCAAGTACCATTTCTCTCTCCTCTATCCTGTTTCTATTGCACAGCCCATTTGCTAGGACAATCTCTGTATGCTAAATACAAGGACCGGTTTTGATTTCTTGCCAGACCCTGCCTAGTTAAAGCTCTATGAAGGCCGTTAAACTCCAAAAGGGAATCCCTAAATTGCTGATAAAATACAGTCAAGAAATCACCACTGGTTTTGTCAGAGATGTAAAATTATTACTAGTTGCAATAAAGTGTTCGATTGAATTAATTGAAAGAATTAATCCAAAAAGTATTATGGAAGCCTTATTGCCTCTTTGCATTTTCTGTGTGTAAGCATGATTAGTGTTGACAGGGTTGTCATGGGTTTAATTATCCTGTATTTTATAAAAATATTTCTGTTGTGCATCCTCATGGGAATGCTCACAAAGTTAAAGCCATTAGTAAAAGATAGATGTGAAAGACAATGGGTAGAGATTTTGGGGAAAGTTGGTGCTTTTTTTTCCCTCTTTAATAGTAAACTGAACAACTCTGTAATCTGACCAAGCAATAAAGTTTTTTTAAACACAAGGCCCTTTAAAAAGGTCAGTTCACTGGAGCACAAAGACATAATAGTAACTTTCTTGAATTTCTTTTTTCCTCTTTATTAATGCAGTGGACTTAATTGCTTTAACAGCTATGTGTGATATTTTAAAAAATACAGTGATATTTTGATCAGGGATTGAGATTACATTTATGTTTTATAGTTGGCTCAAAAAGAGTCATAACATTTTATTTTTGTTTCTCTTCTCAAGAAAAAGAAATCTTGAAAGATGAATTGTTTAGGAACTGCAGCCCAGCCAACAGAATGCATACTTTTCTCTACTTAGTGACTGTATAGGCCAAAGATGATGGTGGATTTTAACAATGAGCTTTCTATGATTTATAGAGATTCACTATTCACTATGTTCAACTGAAAACAGTTTCATGGCCTTTAAATGCCAATAGAGTAAAAAGTCTCTCGTGTCATTCTGAAACACTAGGTGCTATTGATCAATCAGGAGATGGTGTTTACCAACTCCCAATATTTTTTTTCAGATTTCTTAAACTCGGTGATTCAATAAGTGGTTCATGAATCGCCCAGAAGCCGTCCTGATTAAATAATAAAGAACCCATTACCGTTAAAATGGACGTGTTATGCCAGCTTCTGATGTTTTCGACGACGGCTTTGCAGGTAGTGTCCTTCCTATCTGCCTGCGGGACTTATTTATTTATTTACTTACTTATTTATTTAGAAACTAGAGAAGATGAACCTGGTGTTATGGCTCACACTCATTGATGTCTGTGTGCTAATTTACCAGGCAGTGGAAGGCAGCCAGAAGTAATTTAGGCCAGTTTTTCATACATTTTCCACCACTCAGTGGTAGTACAGAGTAATTTCATATAGTCTTCAAAAATCCTGGGGCCTCTGTGAATCAACTCTTGCTCTATTTAAATTAAAGTCTGTTATATTGTTTGAACTGTCAGAGATCCATAGCAAAATGTCCTACAGTTCCAAATTAAATACAGACTAGCCATTTTCACAGAAAGGATGGAAGCTGAAAACAAAGAGAAGCAACATTATGGTTGAAGATGAACTAGGAAGAAAAGTAGAGCTGCAAGAGAAGTGATATAAGATGAACAGGACAAGCAAGGTGCTTACAGTTCCTCTATAGCAATTACCTTTGAAAGTCGCTATCAATAATTTATTAGAGAGAAAAAAAATTTTATAGTTGGGACCTCTTTTTTATGTGGAACCCCAAAACAGCTTAGCAAAACAGATTTCTCCTTCCATTTATCTGACACATTTTGGGACTTCACTCTAACCCATAAATATCTTTGATAAGTCATAACTACATATGGAGGAAAAGAGCATAACTTAGTAAACGTTACTAGAATAGTGTTTGTATATTGGAAGCCTCAAGTTCAGTTGTATTCAAGCATCCTAGTCATATAGAGGGCAAGAAAGAAAGGTCTGACTTAGAGTAACTCATTTTAGAAGGTAATAATATTATTAGTTTTGTGAAGATTGATAGAGCAGTTTATGAGAATGTAGTAGTAGGTAAGACACTTGACTTGCCATAGATGAGTTAACCTAATTCATTTTTGCTTAATTTAGGTATATTAGCACAATTTTGTGGGAAAAAGTAGGAGATGGTATTATCTGTTAACTTTTTGTTGTTGTTGTTAAGAAACTGTTAAGATATGTACAGGGTTATATAGAAAGATTTATTTCTTAAATTGACCCACTGTGTTGTAGACTGAAGGTCTGTCCTTTATAGTATAATTGTTTAAGTGAAAAATAAATCTAAAATTTCAATTAGGAGTATGTCTTCATGTGTTCTGGAAACAAAGCCAACAGACCGTATTTTACATAAGGATCTGTGAATTTTCATTGAAGACTCAACTCTGGCTCATGTACCTATTTTTAAGGCTAATTTTTGAACTATGTAAATAAGACTTCTCTAATTAGAAGTAGAATACATAAAACATGACTGCTATCATATTGCAAGGATTCTGGAAATGTAAACATACTTTGATTTACTAATTTCATAATCAAGGGAAAAGTATGTCTCAAACTAATAGACATTTTTTTGCCTTGTTGTAGAAGCATAAACAAAAGTAGAGTGTATTAATTCAATAATTACCTATAATGCTGTAGATATTAATCAGGATTGGGCTTTTAGTTGTGAAATATATGCTGCTAGGGAATTAATCATAGTTCCACTTTTTATGTATACAGTTTTGTTCAGGACAAGTATATCTATGCTTAACAACAGTAAGTTGTAATAATATCTCATATATGGAAACTACAGTGTTCTTCATTTCATTTATTAATGAGTGAGGTTTATGTTTTCTAAGTGAAAAAATTCACATATGACACCAGGGCACAAACCAGCTATACTTAAAAGTGGCATTTTATGAGAAAATTCAAGATGATTTATATATAATATTACCACTATTAATTTGAAAATAGTAGCATAAATAACCCTAGGCTCAGTATCATAAGAATTGTATATTGATTAACTAGAACCCTAGATTAAATAAAAATTACTCAGAACTTCTTTTTGTTAAAAGGAGACAATTACAAAATATAAGAAAATAACTCATATCTAATATTTTTAAGAAAAGCATTGGTACCGGAAGACTATACGAAAATGTTTATATCAGCATAATTTGCAATTTCCAGAAACTAGAAATAACTTAAATGTTTATTAATAGAAGAATGGATAAATAACTGTGGCATAGTCTTAAATGGAATATCAAAGAACAATACAAATGAGCAGCTTACAGTTAAACACATCAACATGGATGTGTCTCACATTCATAATACAGAGCAAAAGAATAAAGTCACAAAAGAAAACCTACAGTATGACTCCTTTTATATAGAATCCAAGAGCAGGCAGATGAATAATTGGGAGATAAATAATTACTGAGAAAACCAAAGAAGTTATTATTTTAAAAATCAGAATATTTGTTAATTCTTGGGGAAACAAAGAGGAGTATGATTGAGGTTGAAAACTGGGAAATTTTCTAAGGAAAAAAAACAAAAGCACTCCTAGGGTTATATATACATCTCTCAGATTCATGTCCTCTACCTTCCATACCTATATCTGTGATATTTCATAATGGTAATTGATGGTACAGAGGCATGAACGTATCCAGAATTATTATCTTCTAAGAGTTAATTAATAATTGTGGTCTATAGATTTAACTTACTTAAAAGTAGCAGGAAAGTGGCAGACAAGTTTTAGTAACATTATGCAAAAAAAAATATTTTCGTAGCTTAACCCTCAGTTAACAATTAAAGTATGAAAACTATCTCACCCCCCAAATACTTTAATCAAGGTTTTACTGTATGTAATGTTTATGGTTACTAGAAGGAAAATATGTAGTACATTTTCTACCCAAAATGTACAAACAGTTTAAATCAACCTTGCACGTATCCCACACTTGGTATCCTGGAGCCAATACTAGTAGGTAAGACGCTTGACTTGCAAGCATTGATATTTTGTACAAATATAGCCAAACCCATTTTAAAAGGTCTTTGTTGATGCCATATTCCTAAATACATGTTCATTATTTAAAGATCTATATAATTTTTCACTTATTGTATTTCATACGGTGTTTTGTTCTTCTGCAAAAATATACTGGAAGAGAGAACGAGACGTCTAGATATTTAACTAGACCACATTAATACAAAGCAATAGTTATTTCCAAAGAATTGAAACACAAATCACTTTTGGGATAGACTTTCTCAGAAGAATTTTCTCACAGGTGACCACAGTGCATGCCATTACTTCGTCGTCTGGAGGCTCCTGCAGTGGTCATCTGATTTGGTATTTTTTACAGAACGTGAACCGTGATTTGAAGACCATTAATACCTGGGAACAAGAACTTTAAATGAAGCAATTATTCTTGCTTCCTCCTGGGTTAAGCCAATTCTCAGTTTGCTATCAGGAAAGAATTTTTTCCTCAGGTTATTTTTTCCTCAGGATCCTCAGGTTATCCCAATCTTAAACTCTTTTGGGGGGTCCACATACTTCTTCCTCTAAGTTTTTAGGTTCATTTTCTGTAGTAATAAAAGTAATAATGTACAATAATTTTTAATGGATTTTGAGTTGGTGCCACTTAGGTGAATATATCTTATACTTTCTTTGTTATGCTATTGGCAAATTTTTATCTGTAGGATCCTGTACTTAAGTACTTCAGTGCTTAAAATTTTCCCATTGATTTATATAGAACTTAGCTTGATATTTTATTTTTATTATATATTTAGCTCCTTTCAGATAGACTTTTATAGTTTTGTTGTAGATAGACATGAAACTAATATTTTAGGAGGAAAATTAGGAAATTAAACTACTAATACAATTATCTCATAAATTCTTCTTCCATTATACTTTTTCACATTGACCACTTTATCACTAACCTTAATAAAAATTTTGAATTTACTAGTAGAATTACATTTGCCTAAAATTTTCATACCCATATATTTTACATAATGAAATAAAAAGAACTTACTATTTTTTATTTAGTTATTTATTTTTTGCGGTACACGGGCCTCTCACTGTTGTGGCCTCTCCCGTTGCGGAGCACAGGCTCCGGACGCGTAGGCTCAGAGACCCTGGCTCACGGGCCCAGGCACTCCGGGCATGTGGGATCCTCCCGGACCAGGGCATGAACCCGTGTCCCCTGCATCGGCAGGCGGATTCTCAACCACTGTGCCACCAAGGAAGCCCAGAACTTACTATTTTTAAAATTCACTTAGAAATAGTTTTTCTTGCTGAGGTGAGGTACATGACAATTTCTAAAAGTACAAAAAACAGAAAATAAAAAGCAGTCTGTCATGAAATCTGGATAGTTGGGTGAAAAAAAATTGTTCTCAAAAAAAAAAGAAAAAAATTGTTCTCTATTAGTTAGACACCTAGAGCAGTGACAAATGAAATGATTATAATGGCCAATAATAACATCCATCTATTCAGTACCACATTTAATATTCCATTTAAATATTTTTATTGTTTAAAAAATTAATCAAGAGGGGCATAAATGAAAGAAAAAGGGCATAAAGAAGATAATTTTCTATCCTTTGGGTCTTTGAATCTATCACCTTATGCATAGTATGGTTCAGTTTTTTAAAAGTATTTATTTGCTACTGTGCAAATATACATTTTTATTTAACAAATTTGCTTTTGCATTTTAAGAATATGATAAAATTTTAAGTGAATATGAAACATTATTTTGCATGGTTCTTTCTTACTTACCTATAAATGAAAATTTGCACTGTCCTAAATAATAGTTGAGGAACTTCTACTTGTGAAATTATTTTCCTTTGGCAAAGTGGATGGAAAAGATTTGGAAAAAAAAACACAAGTGCTGGCACAATTGACAGGAATGTTGGAAAAAATTTTTAAATGTTGGCATAGGAATTCTTTAAAAATTCTAACTTACTCACATGTGAAATGAAAGTAAAAAAGCATCTGTCCTATTTTATGCACACTGAGTAAATAAAAATGAACAATTATATTTAGCAAAGTATCAAGCTGTTTAAACTAAGATATTCTCTCTGGCTTTTGGCGATCTTTATGTTATTTGTTCCACTGAATTAAAATATTATGTTTGAATGCAAGCATACTTTGAAAAGCAGAAATTATAGAGAGAGGAGAACATTCTCTTTTCCAACTCTGATGATCCTAGATGAAATATGAAATTTTTGAGAGACTAAACACTTCTAATATACTTGAGAGGACAACTTTGGATCTTGGCCTCATCTGTCATTCAGCCCATTTGTTATTGAAATATTTCAAGAAGCTTTGGACATGTCTTACCACAGCATCTCTTGTTCTGCCCAAGGTGGAAGTATATAGATTAGGTCTTTAAGGATCACAGCCACAATTTTTTTTCCACATTTTATGTTTTTGATTCTACTACCAGATGTGGTTATATTTCCACTGAAAACAAACAAGAAGCTTAGAGCAGTATGAAATTGTTTTGATTCCTTCAGAAATTAGTTTAAATCAGTGTTTAAAGGCCAACATGACATTTTTAGATTGTTTTGTGAGTTGCTTATATTGTGTCTTGGTGCTGGAAAAAAACTATTGGAGCTCTTATTCAAGTTTTAGTAAAGATATTCTATTTTGCCATATGATTATTTATTTGTAGAATATATTGTTTTTCATGCATCAATTATTAAAACAAAGAGCTCAACACATGGTTTCATAACTGTGATTGAAATAGTCCACAGTGTACCTAATTTCCTTTGATCCTTTATGTTGAACAGTTCAGGCCGTGGTACTTGCCTTGATAATGAGCCTCCCAAGCGTGACTTTCTTTATCCAGCTGTGGCCCCAGGTCAGGTGTATGATGCTGATGAACAATGCCGTTTCCAGTATGGAGCAACATCCCGCCAATGTAAATATGGGGTAAGAAGTCTTAATTCTTATGTTTAGTCATTTATATGTGTTTTTCATGACACAATTGTTAAGATGGAATTTTAATGAATGTAGTTTACCTCTGGTAACAGTATTAACACAAATATGGCCTTTAACACTGCTCTTTTTCTGATATAATTTGTACAATATCTATTTCTAAATGTTTGAGTAATCCTTAATTAGACAAGTTTCAAATGTCTTGTGAGGGTTCTGGGCAGAATTTTAAAATTTTCTAACGTATTCCTTATTTAAGTTCTGAGTTTACAATACCAACTTTTGTTTGTCTTTGAAATATTACGATTTTGAAACCTCCCTGACTCCCCACCTTTTCTGGTACTCTAATAATTGGGTTAAGGGCATTTTTACTTTGGCTCGGAGCCTTTATTTTAACTTATACTTTTAGTATTGAGTCATTTCAAGTTGCTTTATCCACTGCCCACATTCTAACACGATAACTGAGTGCGGACAAGATGACATTAACCCAAATAGGGAAACAAGGAAAATTGCTATGGAAAAAAATGGAGGTATAATGATTGACTCTTCTTGTCTGCCTAAAAAGTCTCAGTGTCTATCTCAAAAAATGTAAAAAAAAAAAATTCTTTTTTAAGTTTCATAGAGAAAGATTTCAGTGTCTAATATAGGAAGATGTTCATAGTAGATACACAATAAAATCATGTTGAGTGAAAGAATAGGATTTTTAAATGAAGAGTTTGTCAAGAAATTGAAAATATATTTAAAAAGCAAGTTTAAGGCTTAGTTCCAACTTTTACGCAAATAGTGTATTTAAAATCCCTTTTTAAAAATCATAACAATAAAAAGAATTAAGTTTTAAGGTAGTTAAGACTAAACAATATATGCGTTGTACTGTACCAATTATTCTTCTTGGGTACAGTACAAAAGAAAGTGATTTTTTAAAATATTCCTTGAATGACAAGTATATTATTATTCCTAGTAGGCTTTGGCAGCACATTTTGTGCACTAGATTCAAAGATTGTGTGCAACTATCTAAAGATCTAGAGCCTTGAGTAAAACTTTGGCATTTCTTGTCTCTCTGTGAAGAGTCTGTACTTGTTTCTTGTTTCTGTATGGTTTTAGTTTCTTTTTTCCCTTGGGTTGCTTTTTCCCTCAGAAAAAGTCAGTCAAACTTTAATCACAGTCTTTGTATATACTTGTAGCTTAGTAGGTTGAAATTCATGATCAAATGTGATTACAGATTTTCTGTTAGATTATTCTCATCTATGGTCTCTCATTTCTTTGTTAGCAAGTGAAAATGTTAATCTATGTTTAGTGCTATATATTACTAACAGAGTTTCTTGGGTTGTAACAGATTCTTTACAACCACTTACATCTCTTAAGCTTGTGCCTGAAAAATTGGGTTTATACAATTGACAGCACACACACACACACCCCCAAAACACACGTGTTTTATCTGGATTATCCCTAAGATTTTAAATGATTCTAAATGCTACTTTAGAAAATAATAGTGGCTTTGAAGGTGAGAATCCAGACAGGTAAACAAGTTATACTTCTGATGGAAGCTGGAGGGAAAAACAAACCAGCCCTGATTTAGATGGCTATCTGAGTGTAGTATCCTGAGATGAATGCTGAACACAAGCACTGGAGGTTTAGAAAAGCACTGTAGCCTTTTAGTGAGGAGATACATTTTGGTGTTGAAGCATCATGAAATGATCCCTCTTTCAACTAGCAGGTCTCTAATGATGATGTCAGGGAAGATTTTAAACAATGATCTGCAGAATGACCCAGAGCTGCAGCAGTGGTCAGCTTTCCATCTCCGTCATGTGGTCATTGTGGGGACTATCAATGACTACATCTGTAGTTATGAAAAATCTTGCCTGAATTCTTTGTGAGTAGGTTCATTAATATACATTTGGCAATTTACCAGTGGAACAGAATAGAGACCCAAAAATGAGCCTATGCATATACAATCAACTGATTTTCAATCAGGGTGCCAAGAATACACAATGGAAAAAGGATAGTCACTTCAATAAATGGCTTTGGAAAAACTGGACAGCCACATTCAGAAGAATAAAACTGGACCCTTATCTTACAACAGATGCAAAAATTAACTCAAAGTGGATTAAAGACAAATGTAAGACCCGAAACTATAAAACTACTAGAAGAAAATATAGGGGAAAATCTTCCTGATTTTGGTCTTGGCAGTGATTTCTTGATATGAAAAGCACAGGCAACAAAAGTAGATATAGACAAATGGTACTACATCAAAATAAAACGCTCTGCACAGCAAAGGCAGTCAACAAAACGAAGAAGCAGTTTATGGAATTTGGAGAAATTATTTGCAAACCATATACCTGCTAACAGGTTAATGTCCAAAATGTTTAAGGAACTCCTACAGTTTTAGCAAAAAAGCAAGTAATTCAATTTAAAAATGGGCAAAGGAACTGAATAGACATTTCTCAAAAAAAGATATACAAATGACGAACAGGTATATGAAAAGTTGCTAAACATCACTAATCATCAGGAAAATGCAAATCAAAACTGCAATGAGATATCACCTTACACCTGTTAGGATGGTTATTATAAAAAGAAAAAAGATAGCTAGTGTTCACAAGAATGTGGAGGAAAGAGAATTCTTATACACTGTTAGTGGGAATGTAAATTTGTGCAGCCACTGTGGAAAACAATATGGAGCTTTCTCAAAAAATTAAAATTAGAACTGCCATATTATCTAGGATTCCTACTCCTGGGTGTGTATACAGAGGAATTGAAGTCAGGATCTTTGAGTGTGTGTTCTCATATTTATTGCAACATTATTCACAATAGCTAAGACATGGAAGCAACCTAAATGTTCACTGACCACCAGCAGATTTTACTCAGCAACAACTTTTTACAGCAAACAGCAGCTAACTTGTTCTTGAAACCTTTAGAAAGTTAAAGAGTATGACAAGCATGCAAAATGCTTTTCATTTACCTGGCACATGGCAGATATTCTATACATGTTTCCCTTTCCTCTGTGAATATCTATGTCATCCATGATACCATCCTATATAGCTGATATGCTAATAGTGCTTTAGGAGAATCTGAGCCATCTGTACTTTGGGGACCATGTTAAGACCATGTTAAGGGTCACATTTTGACTCGTTCTCATCCTTCAATCTCAGCTCACATGCAGTTTCTCTTCAGAGAGAGTTTCTCTCTGATCCATCTATATGCAAAGGCTTCTCCTATTTACTTACATTTATGCTCCCAGTTAAAGCATAAAGGAAATTATGCTTTTCATTTCCTTCATAGCACTTATTACAATCCATAATCATTTTGCTTATTTGATTGCTTGTTAATAGTTAAATGTGATCTTCTAGGTAAGGCCTTTCCTAACAACCTTATCTAAAATTGCGCATGCATGCATGCACACATATACACAAACACACTCATTTCTTCTCATTTTTCCTTGCTTTATTTTAATCCTTACCATTTGTTACTTTCTAACATACTATGTATTTTACTTGTTCATCTTGCTTACTGCCTGCCTATTTATTCATGGCTATTTATAAAGTGAGTAGCACAATGCCTGCCTCATAATAGGAGCTCATAAAATATTTGGTGAATAAATGAGTGAGAAGAATTATCTGGCAAAGAGAGAGAGGAGTAAATTGATACAGCCACTATGGAGAACAATATGGAGCTTCCTCAAAAAACTAAAAATAGAACTACCATATGACCCAGCAATCCCACTACTGGGCATATACTCTGAGAAAACCATAATTCAAAAAGAGGCATGTACCACAATGTTCATTGCAACTCTATTTACAATAGCCAGGACATGGAAGCAACCTAAGTGTCCATTGACAGATGAATGGATAAAGAAGATGTGGCACATATATATACAATGGAATATTCCTCAGCTGTGAAAAGAAATGAAATTGAGTTATTTGTAGTGAGGTGGATGGACCTAGAGTCTGTCATACAGAGTGAAGTAAGTCAGAAAGAGAAAAACAAATACTGTATGCTAACACATATATATGGAATCTAAGAAAAAAAAAATGGTCATGAAGAACCTAGGGGCAAGACAGGAATAAAGACACAGTCCTACTAGAGAATGGGCTTGAGGATGTGGGGAGGGGGAAGGGTAAGCTGTGACAAAGTGAGAGAGAGGCATGGACATATATACACTACCAAACGTAAAATAGACAGCTAGTGGGAAGCAGCGGCATAGCACAGGGAGATCAGCTCTGTGACCACCTAGTGGGGTGGGATAGGGAGGGTGGGGAGGGAGACACAAGAGGGAGGGGATATGGGGATATATGTATATATATAGCTGATTCACTTTGTTATACAGCAGAAACTAACACAACATTGTAAAGCAATTATACTCCAATAAAGGTGTTAAAAAAAAGAGAGAGAGAGAGAGGAGAGAGGACCTTTGTGAAGACCATGAGGCTGTGTATTTGAAGAGCTGAGAGAAGGCCAGTGAGGCCGAAGCTCTCAAAGCAAGCATCATATACATGAGGCAAGAAAAGAGTAGGATCCAAATTATAGGCCATGTTAAGAATTCTAGGTTTTTAAGAGCAATGGAAAACTACTGAAAGATTTTTAATGAATGAAACCAAGATAACTTATTGATGTGCAGAGAATCACGGAATTTCAAAGACACATTATCTTAGGAAACAAATATGATTTTGTAATCTGGGAAAACCATATTGGAAAATTGATGACTTTGGTAAAGTGATCTATGTCCTCTTCCCTTCCCTTTTCTCTTCCCCTCCAAAAACACCCTACACAGAGTACTAAAGCAACTCTGCCACCGATAATACTCCCTTATAGCAATGCCCTTGTTTTTCTAGGGAATTGCAGATTTACTCTTATTTTATGGAAGGGTGCTGCTCCATAATTTTATGAAATGAATGGAGGTGTCTATGTACAGAAGTATGTGGGCTTCATAATTTTGACTTTAATATTGCAGAATCCCAGTGTATTGTGGTGGAAACAGAACATACAAAAAGAAAATATGACATTACTTTGGAAACTTTAAGACTTCTCATTCATTTTGAATCTTTCCAGGGGAAATATGTTTGTGGCAAGTGCTCTATTTTACTTACAGATCATTAAACTTTTTAATGTTTCTCTTCTACATACCTCAATTAAGTGATTAATGATAGAATAATCTGTAAATGGCTAAGTGTACTACATTTGTTCCATACTTTAAGTTATGAGAGATTTTTAGTATCTAATATTAGACATGAAAGATCAAGGGAATATATATGTTTATATATAAAATTGGATTTATTAATTTATAGTAAGAAATGTAGCCTCTCTGTTTATATTCAGTCAACTGTACTGAAATCTGAACATTTTATTACCTAAGGAAGTCTACCCGGTAGACAAATTTATTATCAAAAGTTTTTTGGTAAGCATAGAATTAAAATACAGGATAGTATAAATTATTTTTATTTAACATGTTAATTAATATCTTTAATAAGCATGCCATCAAGCTGTGTCTGCCTGAAGTATAGCTCTTTGGAGTAAGGGTAACCTGCTAAAGATAAGATATTTGAGTTCTCTAATCAGGGTATTATCCCTGTGGAGTATACTTAAGACAGACCTCTTTTGTCTCTTAGACTCAGTTTTTAATGTTTTCATGGTTACTCCCTTTTGTTTATTATTGTATCACTATCAGTTAGCTAAGATTCAAGTAATTTTTGCTTTCTGATTGAGAATCATTCCAATACAAATACTTTATTAGTCTTTTTAGGGTACTGTTGGCTACCTACCGAATTTTATTTTATTTTTTGCGGTACTAGGGCCTCTCACTGTTGTGGCCTCTCCCGCTGCGGAGCACAGGCTCCGGACGTGCAGGCTCAGCGGCCATGGCTCACGGGCCCAGCCGCTCCACGGCATGTGGGATCTTCCTGGACTGGGGCACGAATCCGTGTCCCCTGCATCGGCAGGCAGACTCTCAACCACTGCGCCACCAGGGAAGCCCCCGAATTTTATTTTTAAGAGATGCAGATAACTTGGGAGAGGATAATAGTGAAATACTTAGAAGTACATATAAGGGAAGTTTAAAGAAATTGAGTTTGAATAGCCTGTGAAAAAGAAAGCTAAATGTTGGCTTCAGAGTCACTTTCAGGCTTTGGAACATTTATTGTAGTTTGATTCCTGGTAACAAATTGTTCTCCTTCCCCACCAAGAGCATAAAAAAACACAGTTGCCTTAATTTTTACAGCTGGAAGGTTGTAGATTAGGTGGTAGGAAGAATTTCAAGTTATTAAATATTGAAATTTTGTACTGAGGGAGATTGTAGAATCACTTTTCTTGAGGATTTTAAGGTAGCATAAATATTCTACAATATGGTTTGATATGGGCTTAGGGAATAAAAGGTATGGAATTGTTTTAACACCTCAATATTCTTTTGGAGTCCAAACATATATATCAGGCATATACTTGACAAGAAGTTGACGTAATTTTTATTTTTCCTTGAATTTCAAGCCAAAATCATAGGTTCATAATCATTTGTGTTCTTAGAGATCAGTAGTTTTTACTCTGGGTTTGCTTCTTAGAAGTATTTTTTTAAAACAAGTTAATAATTTTTAACCCTTTCAAATTGATAATTAATTTTTTAATCTGCATTTCTAGATTAGTTTTTTGTTTATATATGTATATATGTGTGTGTATTTAATGTATATATAAAATCCATATATAACAAAAAATATAGATAGATATAATCTTTTTTTTTTTTTTTTTTTGCCTTTTTTAGGATCTCTTGCACTTAAATTACCCACGTAACAGGATTAACCTATTTAAAGCTGAAATAAGGGTGCATTATTCTCTTTCTTCAAATGACTACTAAATACCTGGAGTCAGGCCACAGGGTCACCATATGTTGGTTTTCAATTTTCCTTTGTGTGATACAATGCTAAGTAACCTTTCTAATCACTGATGCTCCTTCTTGACTTCTTCAGTGCTCTGCTCTCCCCCTGGGCCATCATGATCCTTTATTCCAAACAGCTGTGGAGAGATATTACCTATAGGATAATGAGGACAAAGAGAATATTTCATATCCAGAAGCAAGGACCCAAGATCGCCTAGGCTTTAGGGTTTCCCAAGGGCAGAACATTTGTGTGTATATCTTTATTGATCTTTACAGTTGTTTAAAAAATTAAAAAACAAAAACCATCTAGCAATAAAAATGCCATTTTCTCTTCATATACTGTTTTACTTTCTTAATGATACAATAGTTGTGAAATGGTTTTGCGCTTTTATGATATCCCTTGCCCCCTTATGTAAACTGCAAATTTTAATTTTCCCAGGTAAATCAAAGGGCTTTTCTTCCCATTTTTTAGCATCATTTAATAGCTATAGTTACTTGAAAAGAATGGAAACATTAGAAAAGATAATCCTAATTTCTTTTATTGTACTGAAAGGGTCTTTGACTGTAAAATAATCAACTATTCTAGTCTGATCAAAGGAGCCTGAGTTCAGTTCTTTACAAAGTTATTTTCTGAATATCAGGTAAATTATTCTTCATTAGGTAATTACTTTAAAACCCTCTCTATATATTTTTAATTATGATTTATACTTGCTAATATTTTCATTGTTATTAATGTTTGCAAACCGTGTCATTCATTTGAAAAATCAAATAGAATAGAAATCTGGGAGTTGATATTAAAATTTTAAATAAGTAGGAATGTTTTAAATGTCTTGTCTTTTGAAGACCATGGAACACTTTTGAGGAGTATGTTAACAGTATCCTTAAATGGTGATGTTACATTTAGAAGTTCCAATAATAATAATGTATAAGTTGGTGCCTAAGCTCATATATTGAATGGATATATTATGAATTAGTACATAATAGTCTTAATTTGAGATATCGTCCTTTAAAATACGGGTAAAGGGTAGGAGGATATTACGAACATTTAGTGAGTTTTTGTATTATGTTAAAATACAAGTAAACCTTTACTAATCAGCCTTAATTGGCCAATGACTTTATTCAATTTTGATACATTTAAAAGAAACTGAAAAGTAGCTTAATTGTGTGGAGATATTTTGGGCATTGATATCAGACAGCTGATTCAAATCCAGATTTAGTTAGGATTGAAGCAAATTGCTAAGTCTTTCTGAACCTAAGTTTCTCATGATTTCTAAGATAAGAAGATTGTCATGATGATTAAATGAGATACAAAGATGCCTAGCACAGTAATTAACAGTATACCCTGAAAAAATGTGAGTTTCTTTCTTTTTTTTCCTGCCTACAACATTGCTGCTAAGAGGTTATTTAGTGTATGCTGGAGTATCTCCAGTGATGGGAAATTTCAGTTTTATTTTATGATTGTTCAGGTCTGACTTTTGGAAGATTTTCTGTACATTGAACTGAAATCTGCATAGCCCCCAGCTTTTTTAAACCTTTTTTCCCCAGTTTTATTGAGAAATAATTGACATAGATCACTGTATAAGTTTATGGTGTACAGCATGATGGTTTGACCAACCATGGTCTAGGATCTAGCAGTTTAGAGAAAGAAGGGTATTTCTGAAAGTATGAAATTGTTCTCAGATTCTTTCAGGAAGTGTACCTCTTTCTCGGTAAGAAATAAAATTTTCTTGTTTTTTGTCTTCCAAGAGAATATTTTTTATCTTGGGATTCTTAATTGGGGTATCAAAATCTTTCTGCGGTACGCGGGCCTCTCACTGTTGTGGCCTCTCCCATTGCGGAGCACAGGCTCGGGACGCGCAGGCTCAGCGGCCATAACTCACGGGCCTAGCCACTTCGTGTCATGTGGGATCTTCCCGGACCGGGGCACGAACCCATGTCCCCTGCATCGGCAGGCAGACTCTCAACTACTGCACCACCAGGGAAGCCCCTCAAAATCTTTCTTAACCAAGTTAAAATTCTAGATAAGAGATCTATTTGAAAACTCTTCAGAGTCTTCTCCAAGACTAGCTTAACATCTTGAGAGTGTTTCCCATCCTTAGATTTCTAGTCCCATACTTTAAACAACAATCTGAGAGAACTTAATGCCCTAGCAGAATTCAAATCCCCGAGAGCCCACTAACATAATAAAATCTTTTAAAAGCAAGAATCAAACTTTCAAAATGTGTCATTCCCTAAAGGATAAGAGGGCTTTATCAGAGGACTGTATTGTGAATCTTGAGATTAAAGTTTTGGAAAGAGTATCTTGAGCACTTGCCATTTTGGGTAGAGATTTTCAAGGCATTTTTGGAAAATAGAGTTTCTGTAACTTGACTAAATAGTGTGTTTTCCTAATAGGTTCTATGAATACTGTCCTTTTCAATGATAGAATTTTCATTGCATAGTTCTGTCTAAAGAAACTTTAGGCTTCTTTTACTTCTGTCTAAAGTAATCATAAAATATCAAGAGGATGGTCCAGGATTATGGATAATTTTGTTAGCAATTTCCTAATACATTGTCCTAACAATGCGTCTCTGTTTTTGTGAACATATTTCTCTTTGAATATGAATATTTTTGATACATGGGATAATATTTTAAGAGCTTAAAATGGTAATCCTACTGCTTTTAAAATAAACTAAGAGAATATATTTAGGAACATATAGTAAGAAACCATCTCCTATAGAAAAGGAAGAATAAAGTAGTATAAATAATATTCTCTTTAAACAGAAACTGAAGCTTTGAAAGAAAGAATTTGTAATACCTTGGATTGTAAGAACAGGAAAGTTTTATCTTTATATTATGATCCACAGCACATGTTTTTCTTTTCTGATGTTTTAACTTTATTCTAGCTCAGTAGTTCTCCACATGGAATTTAAAGTAGATGAATAAATTAGATATGATATATAAATTTTGAAAAGTATTTTAAAAGTCTAATATAAATTTTATGTCTCTTTCTCTGCCTGGTGGAGTGGAGCACCCTAAAGAGGGACCCAAATAGATTCTTTCTTTTTGCTATACTCTGTGAGGCATCTCCATTTGTAGTAATGGTTAACCAGTGAATTCAGTGTTACCGCTGTATTTCTGAATTGTGTTTATGTGACATAAATTCTTTTTAAAATTTTTTAATTAAGATATAATTGACAAATAACATAATGTTAGTTTCAGTTGTACAACATAATGATTCAATATTTGTATATATTGCCAAATGGTCACAACAATAAATCTAGTTAATACCTATCACGATACACAGTTACAGACTCTTTTCTTGTGATATGTGGCATAAGTTCTTACAATTATGTTTTGAGAATAAAAGGGCAGTTGGGGAATAATAGCAATAGAATTGAATGTTATATATAAATGTGTCTTTACATTCAAGATCAACATATTTTGCGCTTCCCTGGTGGTGCAGTGGTTGAGAGTCCGCCTGCCGATGCAGGGGACGCGGGTTTGTGCCCCGGTCCGGGAAGATCCCACATGCCGTGGAGCGGCTGGGTCCGTGAGCCATGGCTGCTGAGCCTGTGCTCCGCAGCGGGAGAGGCCACAGCAGTGAGAGGCCCGCGTACCGCAAAAAAAAAAAAAAAAAAAAGATTAATATATTTTTATTGCAAATATATATTTTTTACTTAATGGTTCCAGTTTAAATTAAAAACCTTTAATATCAGTAATGATGCTAGTCGACGATCATATATAACAATAAACTGAAAAATTTGAGTATTCACAGCAATTTGTGTTTTGGCTGTTCAAAGACTTTACTTTGGGATATGTTGGACAGCTTATTTTAAAATCTGATAGATTAATATAAGTGTGAACAAAATGAGGTATTTTATATTGCCAACATTACAATAAGTGTAATTCTCCCATGGTGAGGTGGGATAATGAGAAATCATAATAAAGAAGACAAAACAGCGCCAAATAACATCTGAAATATATCAGTTATGGAAATGGCACATAAATAGCAGCATTTGTTCAAAACCAAATTTCCCTTTCATGAAAGTGGGCTACATTGATGAACTGCAAATAACATTGCTAGATTGTTCTTTAGGCATTTACGAATTTTATAAATCACTTCCTGTCCATTCCCATAGTCTCTCTCTTTCTCTCTTTTTAAAAAATACACTTTATTTGAATATTTCAGTAGGACTAGGAAATCACCTACTTGGCCACTCTATTAGTATTTGGAAAGTTTGTGCTATTGTATGTTTTGGGGAGTAATAAACATATATTTCCTTTCTACATATTCATTCTTTCTCACTACTCTTCTCTATTAATGAAATTTCTGCACATTATTTTAAAAAGATTCTAATCAGTATTAAAAACTAAGATATACTTTATCCACTGAAATAAGAATCATAAAGACAAATATTAAAATGATTTTATGAAACGAGTAACCTACCTTCCAGAAGGACCACCTCCAAAATCCTCATCTATGATGCTTCAACAACAGCAAGAGACAAGTAATGCTTAGTATTGCTTATATACTATGGGTATTTTTATAAAAAAGTGGACATGATTTTAGTCTCTACTTCTGATCAACTTGCTTTTGCCTTCTTTCCTAGGAAGTGTGTAGAGAGCTCTGGTGTCTCAGCAAAAGCAACCGCTGTGTCACCAACAGTATTCCCGCAGCTGAGGGAACACTCTGTCAAACTGGGAATATTGAAAAGGGGGTAAGCTCAAATGATTCATTAGCTATTTAACATGTAAACTAAACTGATAAATTTCTGGTGTTGATATTCAACCACTAGGAAATAATGCATACTAATTAAAATGTGCTTGAGAAAATAATAAATTCCTAGCCTAATGAATTATCTTGATATCTGCAAATATGCATTGTTTAGGAAAGTATAGTGAGCATTTTCTGGGTCAGTTTCACCTTTCTATATGTATACGTTTGAGTTATATTTGCACAAAAACGTTCAACAACAATCTTATTTAATAGAGTCTGTTTAGTCATATGTCTGTTTTTTTTCCAACAGTATCCAAGAAAATTATGTGATCCTAAAGTAGATTTTATAACTATGGTCTAATGAGTCACTTTTAAATTGCAATGTGAGAGAAAGATCTAGTAGTAGAAGAATAGTTAATTTATTGAGCATAGAAATTGTTGCTAAATAATTTTCAGTTTCATCAGCCTAGTTTTCAAAAACTATAATTATTAAGAATTGTTCAAACAGATAAGAATATTTTAGGCTATTCCTGAAATTCTTTAGGAATTGCTATATATGTGGATTCTAAAATTTATTACTATGGCCTAAATTTACAACAATAACGACACTGTCATCTGTTCTCAGTTCTGACTTCTTCCATGTTAGTTGGGCTAGTTTCAAAAAAGATTACACTGAATTTCAGCTTGCAATCTGACGTTTAAATAAAAAGAATGAAAGCTTTTGGGCAGCTGTCACAGTTTATTAATCCTTGCTGACGGCTTCATTCGGGACCCATGACCTAGTGCCATGTTGATGGCTTTTCCATGCTGAGTTTGGAAATGTTGGTAAATTATGCTAAATGTATGAATTGATAGGGTCATTTTTTAAAGATTAAGGATCTTTTTTTGAAACTTTTATAAGTAGCCAATAAAAATACAGAGACCTTCACACACTACCAAGAATTCCTTGCTTTTTTTCATAGATGTAATAGAAAATATTAGGAACTGCATTCTTGAAACAACAATCCGGGTTTATTTTGGAACCAACAATTCTTGTCAACGACAAGTAGCAATTTTTTTTTCTTTTTTTTTTTTTTTTTTACAAGTAGCAATTTACATCAATCTGTACTTTGAAGAAATACACAACTGTAAGGGGAAAGTCACAGTGAGAATCTGGTTCTTTATTTGCCACTGATTGATTATTATTATTGTGATCTATACCAATCAGCCACTGTTTCTATTTGCCTGTAATAATACTATTACTAGGCCTGATGGATCTTTTTATTTTACTTTATTGTTTAACCCAAAGCACAAAGAACTCATTCTTTTAAACCTCAGAGCTCTCCTGAAAGCATTGTATAAACTATATAATCACTCTAAATAGGTAAACAAGTAGTGGCTATCTGAGAACACAGAACTCAACTCAATCATCTTTATGGTAAACACATATTTAATATCTTAACATTTGTGCTTAATAGCAGGGCTCTGGAATGTCATATCTTACAGCTTATGTGCGTATATTTGACAAAGGTGACATTTACATGCCAATTACAATTTTGAAGGCTACTTAGAAAATGCTCAAAATAATATCAAAGCTAACAGTATTGAATTTAAATTTAGATAAGCGAATAGAAGGGAAATATAATTACTTCTAAGCATAAATAAGAATAAGCATAGACAAAAGAACGTGAAGAAAATGGGGCAGAAATGTATTTGATTTCTAAAGATTTACTTTCTTAATCTAGGCTAATGGTTGTCAACTTTTTGATCCTTAAACCGTTTATTCAAATGCATTCTACATAATCCTGAGATATACATTTGAAAAAAATGGAAAAGCTCGGGTTAAAAGAACCCCTTGGCTGCCTCCTTACCCTGTCCTTAGAATCTTGTCAGCTTCCAGCATATCTTGGCACAGCATCTTGGGCTCCATGAAAATCTATTTAAGAACTTGGAAGCGTAGCAAAGTTTGTATACCAAGAGGTCATTAATATTCACAACATTAGAGTGTAGTTTCGTAAAGGCGATACATTGGATTTCATCATCTCAAATTAATCTACAAAACAAATCTTAGCCATTCTTCCAGAGGCATGGAAGGTCTGTAGACAGATTCAGGTATAGGACTAGGAGGTTTTTAAATGAATGAATGAATGAAAATAACACATACACATGCAGACTCCTAGAAAGAAAAAGGACAGAGTACTAGGAGAAGACACTCAAAATATCCCTATCATTAACTTTGAATTTATAAAAAGGCTTTCAAAGAACTAGATCAACTTACATTTTTAAGGGAAAAAGAATATAAAGAACTATTCATGTGAGCTGAGCACTTCATTATTTTTAACTTATTTTTTAACTAACTGCATATGCCGTGTTATCTATTCATGAATTTTCGTTGTTGCTGCTTTTTTCCTTAAGAGAGAAGCATGTTTACTATTGACAAATGCAGATTTTCCTCTTAAGGCTATACCTATTTGGATATTAAACAAGAGCTCAGAATTTTGACTCAAACCAAAACAGTCATGCAAACACTTAATGACAAAATTAAAGTGAAATTTTCTGTTGGTCTGGTCAACTTTGTGTGGCTAGTCTGTGTTCTTGCCATCTATAAATAGTTGACATTATCAGTAATAATGATGATAATATAATGAATAGTTTTATTTTTTATTAAATTTATTTATTTTATTTATTTATTTTTGGCTGCATTGGGTCTTCATTGCTGCACACAGGCTTTCTCTAGTTGAGGCGAGTGGGAGATACTCTTCATTGCGGTGCGTGGACTTCTCATTGCAGTGGCTTCTCTTGTTGCGGAGCGTGGGCTTCAGTAGTTGTGGCACACAGGCTCAGTAGTTGTGGCTTGTGGGCTCTAGAGCGGCAGGCTCAGTAGTTGTGGCACATGGGCTTAGTTGCTCCGCGGAATGTAGGATCTTCCTGGACCAGGGCTCGGACCCGTGTCCCCTACATTGGCAGGCAGACTCTTAACCACTGCGCCACCAGGGAAGTCCCATGATAATGAATAGTTTTATACTTACACTGTGCCAGGCACATATTTGTTCTGTTTACTACTGACAAAAATCCTATAAGGTGGGTACTGTTTTAACTCCATTTTACAGACGAAGAAAGTGAGACTTGAAAGCCTAGGATTACATAGCAATTTAATAGTAGAGCTGAGATTCCAGCCTGGGTCTTTCTGATTCCAAAGAGGATAACTTTACCTCTCTATACTGCCTCTGATTATACTTTACTTTCAGGTGGGAAATTGTGTAGAATAAAAAGCAGATTTTCATTGTCACAGGAATAATGAGTCACTGAGCCTGAGATGGGTTAACAATATGTTTTACCCTTTATTACTAAGTGTATTTTTCATTTGTTTACCTGTAATAGTTTGTTACCTCTGGAATCACGATAAAAAAGGCACCCAGACAGAACGTTGAGCTAAGAATATATGATAGTGTTAAAATTGGCAAAATAATGAATCTCCACTTTAAAATGAGAGAAAATCTATTTTTACATATTTCATAGAGATATTGTGAGGATGGAATGAGATAATATCTCAGTGAGCTTTTTGTTGCCTTCCTCAGAGGGAAGGTGTTAATTTATATTACTAGAGCATCATCATTACTTTTCATTATTATGTGCCAGCCTTAGATGATGGTGGGCAGAAAATTCTTTGCCAGACTGTCTTAACTGGCAGTAATGAGCATAACAGACTATAAGCATGAGTTTGTGTGTCTCAGAAGCGTGAATGGTATATCCACGACCTCTGTTCTTAACTCTGAATTTCAAAACTACTCTCATCAGAAGGAACAAGAAAGAACCTACATCCTGTCTAGCCAGCAGGATAAAACCAAAGCTGCTCATAGCTTTTTGAATAAATCTTTTTTTAAAAGCTTGGGGGGAGGGGAGAAATATGGCTCAAGTGATAGCATAGACATATCCAGAGGACTGGATCCACAATGATCTCGTCAAACTCTGGCTGCAAAAGATATGGGATCTTTGCCCGGGGGCGCAGTTCCACAAATGTTCCATGTAAGTATGGGAACTGTTCCATGCACATTTAGCAGATGGAGTAAGAAATATGGCCAAAAAATTAAAAACTGATCTTTGCGTGAGTCCTGGGGGGTCTGACATCGCTATTACAGCCATTGGATGTTTGCCTGAATAAGCCATTCAAGGACTGAATAAGAACCATATGGTCTGAATGGATGTGCTCAGGGACAGTAGCATTAACCAAAGGAGGAAATTTGATGAGCCCAGACAGTGTGCTGGTACTGTGTGTCCATGGGTCACGCTTCTACAAATCAATCAATATAACTTTCAGCCAAAAGAACTTTTCTTAGACATGGCATCAACAATAGCCCTTTGGACAGAAATCGGAGGGATGCCATATTTGATGAAATGGTAAACAAAGATCTACACTATAAAAACTCTGATAGCAGTGTTGGCATTATTACTGAACGGGATATTAAGGATAATCAAAACCCAGTCCAAGCTCTGATGGTGACCACAAAGAAGGTTTCAAATACTTGGTTTATTGCCAAGAGATTGATTTAATGATTCTACAAGCACCAACTAGAGACATAACCCAGCATTTGGGCTTACATACACATGACATTGATTCCTAATATTTTTGCATGGGAAACACAGGGCTGGATTAGAATAGGATTATTACATGCCCTTCTAAAGCACTGGATATATAATAGGACATTTGCAGCCTTAGATCTTAATTCACTTAAAGTAGAATGTAAAATGTTTTGACTGAGTCCCAAACTATAAACACAAGAAGTGAAGAAAGAATGGCTCTTCCAGTTGCTCTAGAAATTTAAATAGTATGGGATGACAAGTTCTGATTTAGAATTTCGGCTGAAATAAACTTTAGCATTCCCGCACCTGCAGAGCAGAAAGATAAGGCTTTTAATAGCACTGTGCTCCAACTCTCAGCTTTTCAGATTTAGGAAGAATGTTCTATATTGAATCACCAATATCACTTCCTTTAAAATCTTAGGATTTCCTTAGAGGTATCTTATTCCAGATTCTGGCTAGACCCAGTGCTGGCTGTGGTACAAGATCTACCATAATCACATCCTAAAATATATCTAGTTTAAAAAAATTATTTTAAAATACTGTATATATACTCATTTTGAAATTTTCCTTTGTAGAATTCTGACAAATTTTCAAAGTTAGATTTTTTGATTTATAATATATCTTGCTTAAGACAGTTCCCTGATGGAGATCATGAAATTCAGTGGCCTAACAGAAAGAGATGTTGTTTAATGAGTAATAAGTGTTTCTTAAGAAAATAAGTGTTTCAGTAGAATATATCATCTTTCTAGATAGTTTTAAAGACATATTTCTTTTATTTAGAAGGAATGTGAAAAGCAAGAATGGGCAATATGAATTTTTATTTTTGAATGCGATAGTTTCACTTCTTTCACCTTTCTGAATCTGGTTAAACACACATTAGCAAAAAGAAAGCCAGATTTATCCAATTTATCTGGATCATTTAGGCTATAGTAATATGACTGATATTTAGAATAGTCCAAAATCACTAGATTGGATATAACCCTTGGGAATAAAGATTAAAAACTAGTTTCCATCTGAATATTGAACTCTTCTAGTTTAAGACATGAAGTAAAATTCTATGCCTATGGAAATAGAGCTTTTACAGTTTGGCACCTTTAGATTAAAAAAAAAAGGGTAAAAATAGAAAATACAAAACTCAAAATTCTCACCTTTAATGTGCTTGTAGGATTTGTATACTTGAATCTACTTTATTTGGTGTAATCCATTTATATTAATTATGACTTACATTAAAATCTTAGTATATATTGGTTAATATAGTCATCTAGAAAATTAGCTCAAATAACTGGATTCACCTGAAGTTCCCTATAGGTTTCTAAAAAAAAACTTATTAAGTTAAATAAGTTTCTTCTCTTAAAATCATGTACTACATCAAGATACTTAATACTACCAGAAGGAGAAGTAGCAAAAATTCCAAGGAGATCCTTTCCTATAAACACAAGGTGAGGGGAAAGCACAAAAGAACATTTTGCTAGAGAGCAAAATTAAACAAGTCGTTTGATAGATTTTTAACTTCTTTGAGGGTATGTCTGTATAGAACTAATTTCTGTAGTCATCCTAATCCAAATCATATTATAATCAAAAACTAAAGTTAGTCCCCATTTTGTAGTCAGGGAAACTAAAGAAAAGAAACAAATGACTTGCTCTGGACCAAAGAAAGATATTGCTAGAATGAGAACTCAAGTTTGTAACACAGGATACCCACAGACTGAAGTCATCCCCACACAGACTGAGTTGTTAATTAGTTGTTAAATTAGACACTAGTCTCTTGTCAGCTGCTAAATGACTGATACTTATTATTATGAAATCTTCATTCTTTACACAGTAATCTATGTTATTTAACTTTCTGATATAATTGTCTATTATAACTCTATGGAATAGATACAATCAATAGCATAAATTTATGCAGTAAAAGGTTTTAGCAAACCACTTATAGAATACTACTGCTCTGTAGATATTAACTAATGGTAAGAACTGAGCAACATTTTACAAACTGAATATTTGTATTTATCTTTTACCTTCAGAATAAGTTTTAAAAGGAAAACGAAAATTTATGTGAGTTCTTTCCCTGTGCTACATTTTGTGTGCATCTAGGACACATGTAAAACAATATTATTAAATACTTCAGAATCTACATCTTTCAGTGTTTTTGTGGCCTTCACAATTTTGTCCCCTGAAAAATGCAAAAACTGAGAGTTTTTTCCTCTACTAATTATAAGAATACTCAAGGAGGTATGAAATAACATGTGGTTGTATACTTGCAGCTAAGTGGGTTTTTAAAAAAGTCTCTAGTGTTATTTTGTATTTTAGGTAGTAAAAACAGTTCAGTAAAATATACTAATGTATTCTTTAATGTCTTCAAATATGTAATCCTGCACATCCAATTGATTTTTTTTCCACTTGTTTTTTGTGCGTATTTGGACAGCTGATCCTTTTCTGCCAGTAAGTGACCTTGGGCAAGTCACCTCCTTCAGGTTCTGCTTTCCTCATGCGAAAAAATGAAGTGCTTAGACCACATGAATTCTAAAGCCTCTTTGAGCTTTAAGTACAGCTCTGTGATTATATAAAATAAATGTAAAATCCAATTTTATTGTTATTTGAAATCAGTAATGCTAAGTTTCCAACTTGAAGAAAATAGGCAAATCTTAAGATTTGGAATTTTTTAGTATTAAGTGTCATTAATTGAAACCACAGGAAAAGACAGTAATTGCTGGTAAATACTACATTGCTCAGTTACTCTCATAGGTGCAGGCATAAATATTCTTACACATAGCTACTTGTAATAACAAAAATGTAAAACTGGAGATTATTTGGTCCACTGTTGTGACTTTTATATAGATGAAAATCTAACGCAATTGGTATATCATTATGCACGTGGTTGGTTTTCAAGATCAGGTAGGTAAATCATAAGCTGGCAGCTGGAACATTCTCCCTCTCACATGTACATTATTAGCAGCCCTGCTCCCAGAGTTGGTACTGTATTATCAGTTCAGCCAACTACCTCTGCTTCATCATTTTGGACAGATGATTTTCTTTTTCTTCATGGTAATTTTTGTTGCCCAAAACTTGTAATCTTTTTTAATGTCCTACTTTAATATTTATTAGATTTAGGGTCAGAATGTTTGGTCTTATAGCCAACCAAATTTTGACTTCCTCTTGCCTAATTGCTTAGCACTTTTCTTAAGAAGTCCTTTATGTTGTTACAACTACTGTAATATTCTCTGAGTGCCAACTACCAGGGAAGCAAAGATGAATATGACTTTCTTTACCCTCCAGTATCTCCAGTTCCTTCCTGAAATGTAGTAACCAAAACAGGACACAGGATTCTATAATTTAATGTATTCATTCATTCAAAGTTTTGTTGCATATCCACTACATTCTAGGCACTGTTCTAGACATTCAGCATTTCCAATTAGAACATTCTGTGATGATAGAAATGTTCTATATCTGCTCTGTCCAACATCATAGCCGCTAGCCACATGTGGCTATGGGAGCCCTAGAAATGTAGCTAGTGGGTGTAAGGAACTGAATTTTTAATTTTACTTAATTTAAATTTGAACAGCCACATTTGGCTCTCAAGGCTTTTACATACTAAGGAGAGGAGACAATAAAAATAATAAGGAAGTAATCTGAGAAATAAATAGGGTGATTTAAAGTAGGTGTAAGAGGGGGCTAAAACAGGAGGATGTAATCTCTATACATCCTGGAGTAGGGGGAGGGGAGGGTGGAAGGGATAGTGAAGTACAGCCACTTCAGAATAAGAGTGATCAAGGAAAGACCTCTCTGATTGAGTGACACCTGACCTGAGACCAAACGATGAGAAGACAATATAAGGAATCTGAAGAGTATTCCCAGGAGGACCAGCAAATGCAAATGCCCTGAGGAGAGAACAGGTTTAGTGTATGGAGGAAAAGAAATAAGGCCAGTGTGTCTGGGGCATTCTGTACCAGAAAGAGAATAAGGCTGGAGAAGGAGGCAGAGGCTAGGTCACAAAGGCCACCGTTGACCAGAGTTAAGGGAAGGAGGAAACCACCACAGTCTTTTAAGCCAAAAAGTGACATAATGCCATAATATGTTTTTAAGAGAGCTCTCTGATAGCTCGCTGGAGAATAGGTTGATTATAGGTAGAAGAAAGTGAGGCAGGGGGACCAGGTAACAAGCTGATCTATTTGCTAGTTTGGTCTAGAGTGGTAGTAGTACAAATGGTGAAAGTGAAAGAATTCTGGATATACAGAATTAATATAATAAACTGATTACTTTCAAAGCATCACATGTCATAATCCCTTTACATTTTAATATAATGGTTGAATTTTTATTTAACAATCTAACATTGCTGACAGTTGCTCAACTCTAATAATGTTCCCTATTGTTATTCATATAAACAAATGACTTTCATAGCATCAGTATGGTTCATCAAATTTTGATAACTCAGAAAAATGCACCAATAAAAGCCTAGCCTAATGCTTGGTTTAAAAAAAAAATCATTTTTACCAATTCTGCAAATAAGATTTATCATGTTAGAGTTATGAGCTGATTATGCGATGTCTGCATCTCGATAAATTATTCCTGGCTTTCTACTTATGTGCAGTATGTGTGGTTTATTGCAGAGAGTAAAGCTGAGAAGAATTCCAGTACACATGTTCATGCAGGGACTATACACATGGCTAGTCACTGTGTATAAGGGTTTTTTTGTACCCTGTCCCTAGTGTCTTGGCATTACTTTTATTATGTCTGCAGCAGTCATGTAGATGAAATGCCACAACACATTCTTTTACTATTGTAGCCTCAACCGGCCTTTTTTTTTTTTTTAAAGAAAAAGCAATTACCATCATAAAAATTCCTTACTGGGGAACTTTCCATATTGCGTTATCATTCCATGAGTCTAATAATAGTGGAATATAAAGAAAAAAATGTTTTAATACTAAAATATCTAAAAAAGAGTTTTGAGGTCTCTATAATGAGAAACACTAAAAGTCTGGAGGAGAAGAAATAAGGAAAAAAGAAGTAAAGTCAAGTTTTTTAGACTCCTGGTACTTGTTAGAGATTTATAAATCATTGCCTAGCTAATTTGCAAATCACATGCACCTTTACCAATGTCTAAACACAGTTAAAGAACTCTCAGTCTGTTACCTATTGGGAGAATGCTAATGCCTGACCCTTATGTATTTATTTCTGTCCTGATAGCTCTATCTGCCTAAAAGCTAATTCTGTGTTTTCTGTGAAATCTTGCAGTGGTGTTATCAGGGAGATTGTGTTCCTTTTGGCACTTGGCCCCAGAGCATAGATGGGGGCTGGGGTCCCTGGTCACTATGGGGAGAGTGCAGCAGGACCTGCGGGGGAGGCGTCTCCTCATCCCTAAGACACTGTGACAGTCCAGCGTAAGTAGCTAAAGTAAGCCGGAGCCAACAAAAAGACACAGTTGGAAATGATTCAAAGCTGTGGTTTCACATGTTATCTGTAAAAACGTTTCACTAGTGAGCCAAGTGCTTGTCTTCAGAACAAGCAATAGGCACTGGAAAGTCGAGGAGCCTTGTTAGACAGACTTTCTTTTTCTTCTTTTCACCTTACTATGTAACTAAAAATAAAAGAAAAAGAAAAAAGAAAAGCATTGTGTATCTATCCCAGATATAGCCAGACTTTTAATCTAGTAATAATCAGATAGATTTCCTCCTCCAAAAACTACTGAATTATGGATGAATCCAGGTCTTGTCTTAGCTACATTACCATTATTCCCAGGAAGCATAAGTTCTTTTCACATGTCACATAAAATTATTACTGCTACATTAGTATTAAAAGGACCAATGAGAGCACTTTGAGGGTTGAAATGCCTTGATTCGCATCACAAATCACAATGAAAAGAATACTGCCCATGTGTTAAAATAGTTTCCATTCACATGCCCCCATTAATCACCTTCCGGAGCTGCATCCACTTTTCTCCTCATGATTGTTTTATGTAGGTCAGACTGCTCCTCTCCCACCACTCTTTTTCTCCAGCCGGAGTCCCCCTGGCATAAAGCCAGCCCCATCAGTATTTCTTGCTAGCTGTATTGCTTCTCCTTTCCACCAGTGCCCATTGCAGGTGGATGATTCCTTTAGTTGGTCTTGCGTGTCCTCCTGGAGACTAAACTGCTCCTTAGCTGCTTCATGTCGAGTGCTCCCATTTCTTTCTAGAGCTCAGGTTGAGGACCTTCTTTCCTGACAATTATTTGGTGCAGAATGGTGTTATAATATCACTTCTGCTTTTTTCCCCCTGCTGGGGTAGAAGATGGTCTATTTTTATTGTTTATTTTTTCTCATTTTAACTCAGGATACCTGTCTTTGGTTCCTCTCTCTAAATGTCTCTTTTCTTCTCTTTTCTTCTTTTTAGCTTGAAATTGTTTCCCTTTGTATTAGTTCTGTGTTTTCATTCTTCCACTTTCTATTATTACCATACTGCTAAACAGAGCTCACTGTCACCCACTCATAAAACAGCATTGCCACCACCGTCCCCACTACCTTGTTTTTGTCTGACCAACACATTTCTCCCAGCTGGTTCAAGCTAGGCCATTTCTTTCCCTTGCTTAAAGTCAGCATTCACTAGCATTCAAAATATATTCAAAGTGTAACTTTAATTATCTCATTGATACCAGTGGGCCAAAATTATAATTGAGACTTGATCTTTTTAAAACAAGTGCAGAATAGTTAACCTAAGTTCAACTGCAGGCTACTGTAATTTAATAATCAAAAGTATAAAACCCTATGATAATAAATAATATACCCAAATACTTAAGAGAATGACTTGGACCTCTTTTAAAAGAACAAGTTAGTTTTTTCCATTCAAAAATTGCATGTCCAAATAATAGCATATGACTTTCTCTAATGTTAAATACTCCAAAAATTAATTTATGTATAACACGTATTTAACATCCTAATTTGAATGTAATATAAAGTATCTATATAATGTAAGCCTATCTTAGATTTAGATTTAATTTTTTGAAACTGAAGTTTTTAAAACTTCATGTAATATTTGAATTGAGATAGAAATTTATTTCTGAATTTAAAACTTTGAGCTGAAGCTATTTCCAGGGAGTTATTTTGTGTCCTTTCCTTATTTCCAGTCTGGAAAAAAACACAAACTTTCCATTTTCTACTTGATGAACATATAGTATCAGATTATGTGTTTTGTTAAATATGATTCAAATGGCTTTTCATTATAAATGATTTTTAAACTCATTGTGTTGAGCTGAATACCTGTTTACTATGATAATTAGAAAATACATTGATTTAATTGCATTTTCTTAAGAATGTATATCATCACAATTAAGAGCCTTATAAAGTTACTCATAGTAGATTGCCTTAATTTTTTGTTCAGCAGCCATAATCATTATTGCTAACTATCACCAGCATGATTATTATTTTAATAACTAATAAAATGTCAGATTTTTTATTTTCTTAAATTAAATGTTGATATGTTTTCATCGAGCAATATATATACTGTTTATGTGGTTAGATATATTCACATGTTAAACAAAATGTGTTTGCAGACCTTCAGGAGGTGGAAAATATTGCCTTGGGGAAAGGAAACGGTATCGCTCCTGCAATACAGATGTAAGTAAAACCAAACTCTGCTATGAAAAATTAGCTTACATTTCCCCTAGAGCAGGGAAATTTTTTAAATTGTGAACTATTTTATCAGAAATCCATGTGCGTGAGGGTCACATGAATTTTTGAAACTGAATGGAACCAGCCTCAGGTCCATCAATTCCTTTAAGAATCAAGAGAAAGCTCCAGCACTAGAAGCAAATACACTCTCCCCCAGTAGGAATCAAGAGAGAGAGACACACCCCCTGAACTTCCCTGGCCCCCCAACACTCACAGCTTTGCCACCATTATCTTTCTTGAGTTCAAGAAACAAGGATTAATCTTATTATGGCCTTTATTCCATTTTATGTTTGCCACGGCAAGAAGTCCCAGACTTCCATGTCACTCCTCATCTCTTGCCATCCAATTCCATAAATCTCTGCATATCCCTTTTTCTGTTTCTCATCCCTGCCCAACCACTGAAACTCTTCTGTGCCCTCAGAAGCTCGTGGTCCATCATCAGCAAAATCCCTTACATCCTGACATCTCTGAATTTTTCTTCCCTTCACCTTCTTGTTCTAATGGAAACTGGCTCTCCTCTGAAGATACTGCTTCCTCTGCAGGCCTCTAAAGTTAAGGACATGTATTTTCTCCCTTAGCTCTTGAAAGACTGGGCCTGGAAGTGAATTGACTATCTTCTTTATATCTTATTACTCCTCCCAGATAATTTTTCCTTCCTCCTATCTAAAAACCACAGCTTTTAATTTCATATCATCAGACTATTACCCACACTCCCACACTATTCCTCACTCTTATGCTCTCCAACCCTATGCCTATCCTAATCCTTGTTTATTCATAAACATGTGGATGATTTTTTCAACGTCTTCTCTTCTGGGTTTTTCCATAACCATACAAACATGCTGTTATTTCTCCTATCTTGAAAAAACAAAAACAAAAATACTTACCATATCTAATTCCTCTTCTCATTTTTCCCTAAAATTGCTCATATAAAGTTTTTGCCTCCAACATTCTAGTGAAAATGTTCCTGTCAAGTCAAAGATGTTTTCCATGTTGCTAAACCCAATAATCAGTTCTGAGTGTTTATTTTACTTGATCTTTACCAGGCTTCCATGACACTGTAGCTTTTTGGTTGTCCTTCTATATTGCTACTTATTCTTTCTCATTCTCCTTTGCTGGTTCCTATTATTTTCTCTGACTTCTTAATGTCAGAGTACCCAGGACTTACCCCTCTTTTTCTCTGCCATACCAATACTCATTTCTTTGGTGATCTCATCCAGCTTCATTGCTTATGATACCATTCATATGTTATTTGACCCCAAATTTATATTTTCATCCCAGACTTCTTCCATGGATTTCAGACTCATATCTTACCATTTATTAGACTTTTAATAGACATGTACTATTTAACATGTCCAAATGCTGTCTCCAAAACATTTCCACAACCATGTTCTTCCAGCAGTTTTTCCCATCTCAGATGTCAACTTCATCTGGCTCAAGCCAAAAACCCTTGAGTCATTCTTGATTCCTTTCTCTGTCTCACAGACTATATCCAATCCCTCAGAAAATCCCATTGGCTTTGCCTTCAAAATATATCATAGATCTGACTTCTTCTCACTGCCTCTACTGCTGCCTACCACTCTTTCACTGGATTACTCTAAGTGGCTTTTCCCGTGGGTTTCCAGATACTACTTTTACTCCCTACAGCCCTCAGTATAAGAGGCAGAGTGATTCCGTTTCAGTATATCCTTTACCCAAGACCTTTCGATGGCTCCCTGTTTTACTTAAATCCAAAGTTCTTACAAAGGCCTGCAAGGCCTTCACAATCTGGCCTTCTATTACTTCTCTGAACTCATCTTTTATTATATTCCTCCTTATTCACTCTGCTCCAGCCACACGGGCCTCCCTCCTTGTACGTGCCAGGCATGCTCCCCCCTTAGGGCTTTTGCATTGGCTGTTCCCTTTGCCTTGTATACTCTTCCAACCCAAATATCTACATCGCTAACTCCCTTACCTCACCTTTACTCGGCTGTCATCTTCTCAGTGAGGCCTGGCTTGAATACTGTATTTAAAGTTGCAACCCTCCCTACTCCCTACAACCCTGGGATTCCTAATCTTCCTTACCCTGCTCTATTTCCCCTCATACTACCTCTAACACACTCTATAGCTTATTTATCGTATTTAATTCTATTAAATTTACATCTTGAATTCATTACATGTAGCTTCAATTACAATGATTATATTGTTTCCAGCATTATTTATTCATTCACTCAACAAATAATTGAGTGCTTACTGTTTATCAGACTGTGATAGAGTGAGAGAGGCTCTGACCTCAAGGATTTTATAATTTCTTGGGAAGTCGCAGAAAATCACAATGCAGGGTGATAAGTGATATGACATGATATGATAGAATAAGTATGGAATGCTATAAAAGCATGTGGAATTGTCACATAGCCTAATTAGGGATTTAAGGATTTCTTCCCATGGGAAGCTAAAGATCTGAAAGGGCAAATTGCAGCTGACCAGAAAAGAAGGAAGTGACAATGAAAGCATTCTAGGCATGAAGAAAATTAAGTGCCAGGTGGGTAGATTAAAAGATTTAGCCTCAGATTTATGCTTTAGATAAAAATCGGTTAGGGAAAGGTGAGATTACAACAGAACAGTAAACAAATCAAGAAGAATTTAAGGATACTGGTGAGAATGACGTGCTGAGCCATGCACTCTATACTAGGGAATGACAGTGGAGTCTAAAGAAGGCTAGCGGGGAGAAAATTAAGGATGTAACTTTGAAAAATGCATAAAAATTAACGAACCAGTATTGTAGGAAAAACAGGGTGAGAGAGATTGCAGGTGAGGGGATCAGAGAGTGGAATGTATTTGAATTTAAGATATGAGAAGTGAGACTGTTCTCAGTGAGAACAAATCTGGAGTGTGGCCATGGGAGTGCATGCCTAACCTTGAGTGGAGGTGAAGGAGTTCTAGGAATGTTAAGGCTAGGGAGTTTGGAGAGTCTTCCGTGTGGATGTTGGATTCACTCAGGATGTTATTAGGACTTGGAGGGTATAGTGAGACTGTGAAGCGGGTATCAAGCTCTTTAACAAATGAGGGGAAATGACCATGATAAAGTTAGGAGAAAGCAGTGATGAAACCAAATAGTGATTTGGATGAATAACATGAATCTTGGAAAATAGACGTTTTATGCAAGGGAAGAAGAATGGAGTACCTACTGCATATTTAGACTGTGTTAGGTAGGAGTGAGAAAGGCAAACCCACCTCTCAATTCCCATCTATTTCTGTTATGTAGTTGTAGGGGTGGGCACACATTTCGGGTCTAATAACACAGGTGCTATACAATATGAATAATGTATGATAGGTAACAGAAAAAGGAAAAAAAACATGCCAGACACACATGCCAGGCTTGTTACATTTTACCCATGAACTATGTTTTAGATGCTCAGATTGTGGAGTTTGTTATTGGTAGGTTGACATTTCTATTACTATCTTTGTCTTCTGTTTCAGCTTCTTGCAAATGTTAAGCAGATATATTTAACATATATGTATCATGAATATACAAATAATTATGTTTTCTTCATTAATCTTGTCTCTACTAGTTCAGAATTTGAGACAATTCAGTTACCACACCAAAATTTATTTTCACTCTATCCAAGTTAATAAAGCTGTCTGAACATAAGTTGTGTAAACTGGAGCCTTTTAAAATGTAATCTAATACATGAAAATTTAAACTTTCAAAACACATAATCTAGCCCAGCACTGTCCAAGAGAACGTTCCTCAATGATGGAAATATTCTACCTGTGCACTGTCCAGCCTGGTAGCCAGTAGTCAAATTAGCTTTTGAGTACTTGAAATGCGTCTAGTGCAACAGAAGAACCGAATTTTTAAGTTTAACTAATTTAAATTTGAATAGCCACATGCGGCTAGTGACAACTGTATTGGGCAGCACAAAGCTAGTCTAGCTATGCAGTAGAAGAATAACTGTTATGAAGAACATTGTATCTGTTAATCCCAAATCCCTAATTTATCCCTCCCCCTTCCCCTTTTGCTAACCTTAAGTTTGTTTTCTATGTCTTTGGGTCTGTTTCTGTTTTGAAGCACAGGGGACTGTATTCAATATCTTGTAATAACCAATAGTGAAAAAGAATCTGAAAAAGAATATATATAATATATATATATAACTGAATCACTTTGCTGTACACCTGAAACATTGTAAATCACCTATACTTCAATTTTAAAAAATTTAACAGTATAAAAAGAAGACTGTAAATATTATGTATAAAATTCTCAAAACGAGTCAAATCAATCTTAGCTCATTTTAGAAATAAACGTGAAATTTTTATTTTTGGTAATGACAGATTATTCTGACAGAAAAATATTTTAGAGTGTGCTGAATAAGATTTTTTTTTTTTAACATTTTAAAATCAGCCAAGAGCTGACCAAATAGTAAGGGAAATGCCGTAAGGTCATAATTTTTGAAGGCGAACTCAAAAGCATCAAAAAGGAAACATCAGAGCAACTAAGGTACTCTTACCCTAACAATATTCAGAGAAGAGATTAAGTGCTCCAGTGTGTCTTTCTTAAGTATATGAAAAGTTTTTTCCGAAGCTTCTCCCCTGCTACCTCAGCAGACTTCCTTCATGTTTTATTGGCCAGGAGGCCGAATGCCCACCCTTAACCCAGTCATGGGCAAAAGGAATGGTATTACCATAATTGGTTTTGACTAATCTAGATATGCCCCTAAAATGGGGTTAGAGTCGTTTTCTCTGAGAGGTAGATACCTGAGCAAAAATCAGAATTCTGTTAGCAAGAAAGTAGGGAGTGATAGATATTGAGAGTGACACAGGTGTCTGCATCAGAACTCTTTTAGTTTCCATCTTTACGAGTAGAAGTAGCAGCAACAAAAGTAGTAATGGTAGTAGTAGGACTAGTACTAGCAGTAGTACCAGTAGTAGTAGTAGTGATGGTAGTAGCTGCTGCTAACATTTATTGAGCACTTACTACATACCAGACCTATTATTTTAACCATATTTTCTTTCCATACTGAGAGTTCTCCTCAGTGGTGAGTTGACTTGGTAAGATATTTTTAATTTCCATTTGTTCAATATAAATCTAGAAAAACTATGCTATAAAGTTGTGTTATGATCTGTTTTGTTACAGCCTTGTTTCTGCAACACAAATTAGCTCATAAGTGACTGAGTTATTTTGTGCCACTAAGAAATACAGCAGCTGAAGTCAAACTACGTTTTGCCTTTATACAGCTGAACAGCTGATGAAAATTGTGCTGTACATGATGACCATTCACCTCACACTCTTCTTTTTGTTCACTTTGGCCACATGCTCTGTCATTTCTGTGTGTGTTTCTGCCTGTTCTTTGTACATTGGCCTCTTGTCTCTATAATGTATAATGTTTTGAATGTTCTTTTTTTTTTTTTTCCTATAATGCCTGGGTGTCTGTGTGAACTACCCTAATTTAAGGGACTCAAGAGAGTATACTTGTCTTTTATCAAATCAGCCTCCTGCCTTAGTGCATGTTTTATTTAATTTAATACTTTACACATCATATTGAGTGACCCTGTAAATAAGATGTGAGAGAAAACTTTCCAATTAGTTAGAACCAGTTTGACAGTCAAGACCTAGAAAACAATTCATAGGCATTGTTACTTTGTCATTTGTGATCCAAGAGCTTTTCTGGAGACTTAAATAGGGATAAATTCAAATGATCCTGGAAGAATTTTCAAATCAGTGTCCAGAATGAGATGATGTTAGGCAATCAAACGGTAAGAGCACCAGGGTTCCTTATCTAATGTCATGAATCTTTGAGGCTTGCTCTCTACTTTCTAACTTAAGCATGTTATAATAGAAAAGAGGAAATCTAGGAGATATAAGCCTGATTAACATATATTTGATACATCCTACTTGCATTTCTTTTAAGATCTTGCGACCCATTCCAAGCAGCCTATCAGTTTGCCATATAGTATAGCAGTTCTGACCCTATCTTTTCTGTGATTGACCAGCTGGTACTATAGATTACAGCTTAGTTCTTACGTTTTTACATATAATAATAATTATAATTATTATTTATAACTCTCATTAGAATTGAATTAGCTTCATTAAAATCACAACAGAAGAATAGAATAAATTAGAAAATCAGAAGAAAAGGAAAAATAATATAAGGCTGGGATCAGTACCTTAAATATGTACCACAAGGTCCTTTCACTCACTAAAAGTGGGCCATAGATTTTGCTCTGAGTTTCCTAGTAAGCTGAGTAAAGAAGCAAACACCATCAGTTCTAAGATTCATGATGTCTGATAGCTATGACAAAAGGAGATATATCCACAAAGGAACACTTCATTATTTTGAAGCTTTGATACTTCTCCTGTGTGGATCCCTACACTAGTGAATCAGATTGAAACATACAAGGCTGACAGTATTCTCCTTGCTTAGGTTTGAGGAGAAATTGGACCTAGAACCAATGCAGGCCAGTCTTAAAAAGTGGCAAGCACAAAAACAAGATAGCCACACTTTCTCCCTAATGCCAGTGTAATTCCTACCACAGACATTTGAAGGGTACAGGAATGGTAAGAAGAGAAGAGCTCTCCAGTGGAAAAACAACAGTGTTCCCATTAAGTCCTGTCCTACTTACCCCAGTTTCAAAGAAAGTGATCCACAGAAATAGAAGAGGCAACTTATAAAGAGAGAATCTTTGAGGTTTTAAAATAAAACAAAAAAGGATAGCCAGCTGTAAAATTGGCTGACCACTCTCAACAGCAACTTAACCAGCCTAGAGGCCAAAGGTATTCACACAATAGACTCTGAGGCTGGTTATCTGCATCAGGATGTATTGGATGTGCAGTTTGTTCCCTACATCACCATTGGTCACCCTCAGGAGCCTTCAAAAGCATCTAGAAAAAGATTCATTCTTTGACATTCACATCATCGTCTCTAGGACAGAATACCAGGTAAAGACAATAGCTGTGGCAGGAACAAATGAATATGCTTTTTGGCTTGAAGCTACTGAGAAACCAGGAGCATCTACTAAAGACATAAGGATATTTGGATGAAGTTTGCGCTCACCATTAAACCAGGAACTTCAATAGAATATTTGGGATCATAAACTAATCTAATAGATATGATCTTACGGAACTTGGGTTTGGAGAGCAGAGATTTATGGAAGTCATGATGCTGAGGGTTCATTGTTTGAGTTCTCCTCTTTGGACTTAAAGATAAATGATTGTTAAGGTCCTGACAGTTTTTATAAATGAGCAAATGTAGGAACTAGCATGATTATCAGGTAGTGCCATTATGAGAAATAAAGACCCCAGATCTGTGCTCAATCTTCTAAAAAGTGTTTGCTCGAGAGCTGCTAAAAAAATACTTTATTATGTATAGGGAATCTCCTTTTTATTGACACAAAAGAATATTGACTATTAAGCAGGCATTTCTGCTTTCCTGAGCAATTTTTCGCTGCAGTGACTGAAAATATCATGCAAAATGTTCTCAGAGGGTAAAAGTTGGTGTACATAGTATAAGTATTTTAAGTAGCAGAATTTATAGGTCAGTGTTATAAATACTTGAAAACTTGATGTTTGTCAAGAGTAAAAATATTGCTATATTGAGGTTATGAACCAAATTTTATATCAAAGCCTAAAGAAGAAATATTAGCTACTGTGCAAAGGACTCTTCTACATTTCTAAAAAGAATGTCCTGGTGTTGCTTAGCTATTTTCCAGAAAATCCGTGTGTTTTTCCTATTCCATTTTATTTGTGATTTGCATGTCTGCTTGATAATGTGACTAGGATAGAACTTCTGGTGAAAAGCCTAAGCTCCACCTTGGCTGGGGTGAAGTCATATTATTCTTGCATCTTACACATCTCATTTCCTCCTTTATTTTATGCATCAAAACTATAAAAAACTATGGAGACAAAGGATTTTCTAGGTCATCTGTGGTCTGTTCTAAAATTTAAGCATAGGTTATGTAGTACAGGGACATTTTTTCAGTCAGCTTTGCTAGAGGCGCATGCTGTTCTGCAGTTTTTTTCTTCTTCATTGTGTAAGGTCATTAAATGGTGTCATTGCCTTGGTTGTGGTACACAGGAAAAGTATAGCCTATATTTGGAAGTAGTACTGTAGTGAAAAAGGTATGGACTTGGGATTCAAACTGACTTAAATTTAATCCTGACTATAACAGGATTGTTTCTATTTTACCTTGACAAGATACCTAACTTGACTAAACTTCAGAGAACTCCTATACAAAGAGTATAATTATATCAAACTTGCAGGGTTGTTTGAGAATTAAAAGAAGTAATACTTTAAAACATCTAGTGCTATTCCTGGTACTTAATCTGTATTTGCTACAGTGTAGCTATTACTGTATACATTTATGTTTTATAGATTACAAAGTACTTTTTATATAACCTCATAAAATCTTCAAATCACTTTTATAAAGGGAAGGACAGGGTTTTGTTTTGTTTTTTAATATTTTAAAATGAGGAACTAAAGCTCAGCAACAGGCTAGTGTCTTGGAAGGGATTCAGGAAGGCATAGAATTTCTGAGTGCTGCTCTAGCACTCAGATGGAGCCTTTGGGAGGTGGGTGTGGCAAAGTAAGCTCTGAAAGAGTTTGGTCACCTTTGACATTGTCTTACTTCCAGTCTAACCTTACCCTGCAGCAGAACCAGATAGCTGAGGACAATTATGAAACTACAGACCTTGCCCCCAGGGAAAGGTGTGGGGTAAGTGATGCCAAGGTACAAAGTTGATCCATTAATTAACAGTGTTATAACTGTGTCCCAAGTTATAATTAGAAAACATATATGTATCAACCACATTATTCTCATATACTTCAATATACTTATAAAAGTATACTTTCATATATATGTATATATATATGTGTGTATAGATATATGTATATATACACATATATATAAAATGGCAAAAAATAGCAGGAGCAGTGTCATTAATCTTTAGGTTAGTATGAACTTTATAGAGTGCATCTTGTTGTGAGAAATAAGGATTAGCTTTTAAGCACAGAATAGAGCTTGCTTGTTTATTTTGTTCTTTAAAGCGACGTTTAAAAAATCACAAAGTAAAAGTTTGTTTCTTAACATTTTTACAGGCTTAGGGGAAAGGGTCATGCTATGGATAGATGACATTTAAATTAAATTTAGGCCATACAAGGCATATAGAAATAGTTTTAATTTTGAAAACTTGCAGACAAGATTATGGTATCAAACATGACAGCCAGATTTAAGTTTGTCTAGACAATGTAGGTTTATCAGGCTTTTGTTTTCTTTTTCTTCAAAAGTAAAGGTACAGTGAAATTACTTCCCCAAAAGCAGAAACTATTTGGGGGAGAAAATATGAGAAGTTTGCCTCAAAACTAGGGTTGAAATGATTCACTACATGCATTGAACACTAAATTTAACCTTGGAAATGCCCTTGTGAATTACTTTAATGAGCTAATTAGACAGTACCTTATAATTAGGAAATCAGGAGTTTTGTTTGCAACTTGTAAAAGAGAGTGTGGAAGCAAGGCTTTTGTTAGCCCATGCGGCATCTTTATGTATATCACTCCTGTCTGGGTGAACAAGCAGAAATGTGTCCCTTCTTCACAGTCTCATGTCAAGTGCATGACTTGCTAAGCAAAGCAAAGGTTGAAATCCAGCCTCCACTTATGCTCCTTCAGCTAACAGGGTATAATTGACTAAGAGTATGTTGCTATCCTGAAGAAAAAGAACATTAAATTTGGGGAGTGTAGAAGGTTGGTCTAGTGTAATAGTGAAGCACAAGTGCATCTGGCATGAAAGTAAGAAAGGAAGAAGAAGCAGAAGGTGGGAAAGAGAGAGAAGGGGAGTAGAAGAACAAAATGCCAGTTTTGCTCATTTTGCTGTGTTCCCTGAGGCTGTAGGAATCCTGGCATCTTCCCAGCCTGTAGGAATGCTGGTATCTTCCCAGCCTACGCATCTTTTTTTAGGAAGAAAAGAGGAAAGGGAAAGGGGGGAAACAGTTTCATTCTCGGCTTGCTTCTCACTCTTTATTACCCATAAGACATAATACAGTATTTGCAGAGTTTTCCTCATTTGGAAAACATTTTGGGATGTATTGCTCTTGAAGGTAAGGGTATTTGGGGTGTATTTTGCAAATGAAGAAAAGAAGGCACAAAGAGATTCCGGGACTTTCCAAGGTCACCTATTCTTCGGGGTAAAATCCAGATTACAACTCTAGTAACAGAAATGCCCCTGGACAGTTGGTCAGCAGAAGCTGAGATTTCTTTCTGCAGCAACGTTTATGCCCCAAGGAATTTTTTTTTTAATCTATCAGCATAACTGGAAGCATAAGATAGTCTATAGAATGTGCTAACTTACATATTTCTCTAAAAAAAAAAAGTAGTGAAAAAAGATACTAGTATTAACTTTTTCTATCTTTGAAAATACTAAGATCAAAAGATACTGAGACCTGCAGTGTTGCTTTCTGGATTTATGTGGGGCCCTGCTGGTTACTTTTTAGAAGAAGAGGATGCTTGATAAGTGTTAACACTAGGAGGCTGAAAACCTGTCAGGCTTCACTTAAAAAATTTGTTGCTTACGCCTACTGTTTTCTGTTGCGGTTTCTGCATAGTGTCAACATTTATTATACTTAAGTAACTTAAAAAGCATTACTCCCTAAACTCTCCATTATTCTTAAACAAAACAAAAATATATTTTATGTAATTTTTCCTTAAGAAATTACTCTTTTCTTTGATCTCTTTCATTCTTTGCAGCCGGAATACACGACTCCTGCTGAGCTTATTTCTAATCAACACAAGATTCAGAGCATTCACTGAAGGAAACATTTAAATCAAGAGAACAGAACACTAGCTGATATATGCTAGAAACAGAAAGGCATGGGATCAAGTCCCCAAGTCTACTACAGTTTCCAATTTACGGCACCTTCCATCTTCCATGTTTTTCTGTGAACATCCTAAACACTCCTGCCTCAGGGCTTTTGCATTTAATGTTTCCTGGAACACTCTTTTCACAGGTTTATATGTAAGTCACTTCCTCGGTTTCTTTTAACTCTCTGCTCAAGTGCCACCTTATCAGAGAGAATTTCTCTTGCTCTACCATTTAAAACAACTCCCTCACCCGCGCCCAGCCCACCCCGCCACCTTAGTACCCTGCTTTATTTTTCTTCTTTCTCATCTCCAACTACAGTGGGCTCCAGGAAAGCAGGGACCTAATCTGATTGGTTTATTCTCCAGAGCCTAGAATCTTATGTTATATATAAAAGCTTTTTATATATATTTGCTGAATATAAAAAAGACACTTAAGGCCAGTTCTTGGTGCCTGGTTTTAAGAGTACTAATGACAAGTTATTATGTCCCCATAGGAAAGCCATCAAGGTCTAGATACCTTTAAATAAGGGATTAGATTTGTTCAGTGTGGGTCCAGAAGAAAGGCACAAGACCACTGGGTTATGGGAAGGAAGACAGATTTTGGCTGAAAGAAAGAACCAGATGATAATTGCAGCTGTCTGAAAAGTATTTGATCTATCTTTCTGTAGATTATACAGATTGTGTGACCACTTTGGGGGTAACTGTACAGGAAGTTTAAGAGTTTTGTGCAAATTATATTCTGACATCAATTCTTAAAAGTGTATGATTCTGTATTGACTCAAAAATTAATAATTGAGCTTGGTTCTTCTGCAAAATGCTGCCAGACATTTGTATCTATATGTTAACACCCGAAATCAGGGGTTGGCAAATTGCACCTTCTGGGTCAAATTTGGCACATTGCCTCTTTTTGTAAATAAGATTTTAGTGGGACACAGCCCTGTCATTTACATAATGTTTATGGCTTCTTTTACACTATGATATCACAGTTGAGTAGTTGTAACAGAGGTTATGTGGCCCACAAAGTCTTAACATATTCACTGTGTGGCCCTTGACAGAAAAAGTTTGCCAACCTCTGCCCTTAACCAACAAATTGCAAAATATAACACAAGGAAACATATCTCTATTCAGTCTCCCGAGTACCACTACCACTACTACTATCTCCTCCTCCTTCTCCTCCTTCTTTTCTCCTTCTTCATCATCATCATCATCAACTCTTTTATCTGTAAAGATCCAACCATAATAATATAAACCACTCTAAATATTTAAACAGAGGGAATCTAATGCAAAGAATTGGCTATGTGCATAATGGAAGAGGCTGACAAGCCCATAGATCAGCATCAGCAGAAAGATACCACCACTCCTACCAGAAAAACATAGGAAGGAGGTGGTTTTATTAAAGCCTAGAGGCTGAAATCACACAGCAGAATCTGGAACCACACAATTGGGGGTGGGGGTGGCTGTTGTCTGATATTGGAGCCACAAAAATATTCTGCTTCTGCCTAAGATGCTGCTTGAGGTAGAGAGGAAATGAGAGAAATACCCTGGCTTCTCCCACTAGTGCCTTCCATTGCCGGAACTCAACCAGAAGTCAGCTGACACAGAGGCCTAGGAAATGGAGCCTGCAGATTTGTTCCCCCGACATAAAGAGCAGAGCAAGAGAATGGTGAGGAATGAGTCTAAGGATGCCTAGACCAAAGACCACACAACTGCTAATGGTTATTGAGTGCTACCAGTACCAGGTAAAGAGCTAAACAGTTTACATGAATCCTCACCTACTGAGTAAATACTAGTGTTATCTCCAGTTTATAGATGAGGCTTGGAAAATTAAGTACATTGCTGAGGGCTATGAATTAAATACATAAGTTAGAATTGAATCCAGGTCTGTCTTACTCCAAAATTCTTACTTTCAGCCCTCTCATTTTGTAAATAAGAAAAAAGTAGTTTGGAGCAGATAAACTTGTAGCTGGTAAAGACAAGGCTAGGTCTAGAACCCAAGTTACTTCTATAAGGTTTTCGTACATCTTAAGAACTTAAAAACCTATTGTAGCATTTAGAGAGTCCAGAGGAGGCCCCCACTCAGATGCAGGAAGTGTCTTTGCACCTTGAAACTGTTACTAAGCAGCCTTCCTGGACACAATTTACTCAGTTATAAAATGGGATTATTAATTATAACTACCTTATGAGAGTGTTGAGAGAGCTTAAATAGATACAGATCTAGAGACCTCTGAACAGTGTGCCATGAGACAGGTACTTAGTAAATGCTTAGAAAAAGGTAAGTAGGTGTTCTTATTGTTAATATTTTTATTATGCTGAACCTGGGAGTGGTTATCACAGGAAAAGAATAGATCAGAAATCTTATGAAATGTTATCCAAGTTAGTCATTAAACAGTAATATCCTCCTTTTGGACCTTTTACTTCTCTTCTATCTAGGATAATAATTACAAGATAGTCAAGAACAGGATTTTTGTTCGTTTTGGGGTTTTTTTGAAGAGAGACATTTTATTTTTATTTATTTATTATTTACTTATGACTGTGTCGGGTCTTAGTTGCAGCACGTGGGATCTTTCACTGCGGCAGGCGGGCTCTTCGTTGCAGAGCACGGGGCTTCTCTCTAGTTGTGGCACTCAGTCTCAGTAGTTGCAGTGCACAGGCTTAGTTGCCCTGCAGCATGTGGGATCTTGGTTCCCTGACCAGGGATCGAACCTGCGTCCCCTTCATTGGAAGGTGGATTCATAACCACTGGAGCACCAGGAAAGTCCCTGTTTGGTTTTGTTTTAAGTGAGTGGCCCTCGAGATGCCTTAGTTTATTAATTCAGGGCTTTTTTTTTTTTTTAACCAGTTCTTATCTATGAAATGTTATCTCTTATGCTTCTATACAGTTCCTTTCTTTCATCCGGGATAGCTGTTGTCCAACTATTCCCAAAAATATGACCTTTTCTTTCCTGTCCCCATGGCTTTACTTAGCTTCATTTTTAATAGAAGTCCTTTTTCTTTCTTAACCAGCTCAGTTCCTATAATACTTTATAATATTATAAAGAATAAGTATGTATGATACTTTATTATAATTCTTATAATATACTCAAGATTTTCTTCCTCAACAAATATTTCCCTAACTAATCACATGACGCATTGATCTTTCACCTATATACAGCACCTGTAGACAATCTATAATGTGCTGTCATATACTTATTGCCTGAGATAGGGCTGTAGCTTTTCCATTTTTATCTTGTTACTCCAAATAGATTGAAAGTCATGCTTGGGTAAAGTTTTAGGTGGTTGGTGCTTTACAAATACTTAAGTATTATGTGAAAACTTGTGGCTAGATTTCAAATTACCTGTGTTTTATTAAATTGATGATATTTGCTTAAAAACTAGTCTTGCTACATGGCAAAGCCACTGACAACCTTGGTCATTTTCTGGGATTTCCTGAAAATGGCTTGTAAAGGGAAGCATTTCTTTATTCCAAAGATTAGCACACCATGAAACAAAAGACCCTGGAAGCATATCCTTCCAGCATCATGTACTATGTAACCTATGGTAAATAGTTTTCATTTTTTTTTAAGGCAAATAAGGATAATTTGACAGGCAGAACCATTAGGTTTAGCATTGCAGTCTCATATTTTAACGTGCAGAAAATATTTTAAAATGCAAGGCTCATAACAGAACGTAGACCTGCTGTCACTATTTTCAGAATATGAGGCTTTGGACTTGATATGGTAGAAATTTTAACCACAGTATATAGGAAGTAATGATGACCATGCACATATTTGCACCTTGTGGTCTGTTAGTTTTGCACATGCTTCAAGGGACCATTTGCAATGTACTGATCTCAGGAAACTCTATAAAGTAAATGTAGAGATCTAAGGGAAGGTAGTAAAATGTCCTCAAAATGATCTCTGAGATTGTAACATACTCGCCATTTATTCACAATTGAGACTTTTATCTAATGGCTTATTTTGTTCTGTCATATTTAAGGGAAATGTTTTCCCCACCCATGTTTCAAAAGCAGTACTTTGATTTTTAAGTGCTACTGCTCCAGAACTCTAAAAGATAAGTCAAATTAGGTCATATTTCCTCAAACACTATGAGAAGTTATACTTTTAATTCTTTGTGAACTTTAAGATTAAATTTAGGATGGCCCTGTGGTATTTGAAATCCAGACCTAACTAGATTGGCAAGATTTTCTTCCCTAAAAAACTTAGGTAGAAGAAGCATTCCAAACTTTTAAAAACAAATAATCCTCTCTTCACCCTCTAAACATCCTTCTCTCCTCCACCACCCAACACATGTACATGTTTTGAAAATTTAGTATTTTATTTTCTGTGATGTTAATAGATTAAATGTAAATCTTAATAAGTCCGAATTCCTTGAATTTAAAGGTGTTTAGACTTGAGGCCTAGCATTTTGCCCAGTTCATTCCACATCTTAAAATATGGTTTTTGTCAGGGCTAGACAGTAAACAGCTATAGTAGTTGGGATCCAAACCACAATTAATAGTGCTGAATGTCATGTTACAAACCTGCCTCTTGATTTCTTAAAATAAAGAGCTGGGAGCAGCTGTGGCAACTGGACCTCAAATACTGTTACCGAAAAGGATTTTGTGTTTTAGTTTCTTCATCTAGTTTTTATGTCTGTTTATAAGGAGATACCTGATGGATTGATTGCAAAGTGGACTATGAGATGCATCTGAGTGTAAAGTTATATGGAAACTGTCTAACACTTAACTTTGTTTAAGTTACTTCAGTTATTTCTTCTGTGGCTAAGATTACAATTCAGACACTTCAGTCATAATACTGGTTGTAAAACGGTAAAGCAAATGCCAGAATTATAGCCAGAGAATAAGGGAGTGAGCTAATGTGATGGAGTTCAGGCACTTTTAATTTTAGGGACATTGTCCCTTGGTTTTGGTATATTTCAACAATCATACTATTTATGATTTTATTTTATTTTAGCCATGTCCTTTGGGGGCCCGAGATTTTCGAGAGAAACAGTGTGCAGACTTTGACAATATGCCTTTCCGTGGAAAGTATTATAACTGGAAACCCTATACTGGAGGTAATGTATAACCTGGCAGAGTTTTCATCATGCTTGAGAGCTTTGCAAATATAAAGGAATATATAAATACATACAAACATGCCTGTACATTCATATACATACTAGTAAAAATTAGTGTTTGCAAATCACAGGAAAGTGCTTCTAGTACTATAAAGGTCTCGTGTTTTAGTTTCCCTGTAATAAAGTTAATATGTTAGTACAAATGATCAGAAATCATTTTTTTTTCTTTTTCAGAAATCATTTTTTAAAACCCAATTCTATTTAACAAGCTACAAAGTTCCTAGAAATAATGTAAATCCAAGTAATATTTCTGAGTTCTTGAGACTCCCTTGGGGTGTATAGACATTATATTATAATAATTTACAATTATTGAATATGTGGAATTATCACCCTAAAAACAAATTATAACGATATAAATCAACTCAAAAGAGGCCAGGAAAATCTGTGTCTTTCTTGGTCACAGACCAAGGATCTTTCCATAGATTATTATTGTTCTTTTTCAGGGAAACATTTTTTGCTCTTTATTTTAGGCAAGTATCAGACACTAATTGCTCTGTAAGCACAAGAAGTTTTCTTACGCTCCCAAAATACAAACTAAATTTTGTTAAAATTTTCTCTTAGAAAAATAGAATGTACTCTTAAAAAAACTTTTATTTATTGTTTTTCCAATATCTTAGTTAGTTTTTTGTTTTTTTTCTTGGCCATGCCACATGGCTCTCGGGATCTTAGTTCCTCAACCAGGGATTGAACCCAGGCCCCAGCAGTGGAAGCACCAAGTCCTAACCACTAGACCACCAGGGAATTCCCCCAACATCTTACTTTGAAAACTTTCCAACATAGAGCAATATTAAAACAATTTTGTAGTGACAACTATCTGCCCACCACCAAGATTCTATTATTAATATTTTTAATATACTGTCTTTATTACATGTCTAGTCATCTCTTTATCCATTCATTAATTTATTCTATTTTTCAGGTGCATTTCAAAGTAAATTGTAGTCATCAGTATACTTTCCTCTAGATGCTTCAGCTTGTATAAGTTTAACCACAGTTCAGTATTTATTTCCTTTTTTCTTTTCAGGGAAGATTATGTACAATGAAATGCACAAAACTTAACTGTACTTTCCCTGAGTTTTGACAAATGCATACACCTGTAAAACCTTACTGAGTTATAGAACATTACCATTACCTCCAAAATTCTCAGTTCTCATACTTCTTCCCATTTAGTAGCTGCCTGTACCTACTTCCAAGAGGCAACCAGTTCTGATTTTTTTCCTTACCATCAATTAGTTTTTTCTGTTACAGAACTTCATGTAAAGGAAATCATGGCATATTTACTCTTTTATCCAAGGCTTCTCTAAGCCTAATGTTTTTGAGATCCATCCATGTCCTTGCAAATGTAATTAGTTCATTCTTTTTTAATTGCTGAGCAGTATTCCATTGTACTAACCAGTTTGTTTATCCATTCTGCTATTGACGGAAACCTGATTGTTCCTAGTTTTCAGCTGTTATGAATAAGTGGCTATGAACATTTGTGTATGTCTTTTTGTGGGCATATGTTTTCATTTCTCTTGGGTAAATACTTAGGGGTGGAATTGCTGGGCAATAGGGTAGTTGTGAGTTTAGTTTTAAAGGAAACTGCCAGATGTTTTTCCAAAGCGATTGTACCAGTCACACTCCCATCAACAGTGTATGAGAGTTCTGTTTGCTCCCCATTCTTGCCAACATTTGGTGTTTTCAGTCTTCTTCTGGTGGGTGTATAATGTTGTCTCAGTGAAGTTTTAATTTGCATTTTCTGATCATTGAATATGTTGAGCACGTTTTCATGTGCTTATTGAGCATTTATATATCTTCTTTTATAAAATGTTCAAATCTTTTACCTATTATTTTTTGAATTTTATTTATTTTTTATACAGCAGGTTCTTATTAGTCATCAATTTTATACACATCAGTGTATACATGTCAATCCCAATTGCCCAATTCATCACACCACCACTCCCACCCCCCCGCCATTTTCCCCCGTTGGTGTCCATACGTTTGTTCTCTACATCTGTGTCTCTATTTATGCCCTGCAAACCAGTTCATCTGACCATTTTTCTAGATTCCATATATATGCATTAATATCCGATATTTGTTTTTCTCTTTCTGACTTACTTCATTCTGTATGGCAGTCTCTAGGTCCATCCACATCTCTACAAATGACCCAATTTCATTCCTTTTTATGGCTGAGTAATATTCCACTGTATATATGTACCACATCTTCCTTATCCATTCATCTGTCGATGAGCATTTTGATTGCTTCCATGACCTGGCTATTGTAAATAATGCTGCAATGAACATTGGTGTGCATGTGTCTTTTTGAATTATGGTTTTCTCAGGGTATTTGCCCAGTAGTGGGATTGCTGAGTCATATGGTAATTCTATTTTTAGTTTTTTAAGAAACCTCCATACTGTTCTCCATAGTGGCCGTATCAATTTACATTTCCACCAACAGTGCAAGAGGGTTCCCTTTTCTCACACCCCGTCCAGCATTTGTTGTTACGTAGATTTTCTGATGATGCCCATTCTAACTGGTGTGAGGTGATACCTCATTGTAGTTTTGATTTTCATTTTTCTAATAATTAGTGATGTTGAGCAGCTTTTCACGTGCCTCTTGCCTTTGCCTATTTTTAAATTGGTTATTTATCTTTTTATTCACAAGTGGTTCATTTATCAGATAGGTTTTACAAGTATTTTCTCACAGCCTATGGCTTTCTTTACTTTCTTTGCTTTTCTTTATGTTTTAAATGGTGTTTTGGATGAGTATAAGATTTTAATTTTGATGAATTCTAATTTTTTTTAATTTTATGGTCATTGTGTTCTATGTCCTGTCTTAGAAATCTTTGCCTACCTTAACTCAGGAAGATATTTTCTTCTAAAAGCCTATGGTTTTGATCTTTATATTTAGATCTATAGTCTAAAAATAATTTGGGGGTATGGTATGTATTTTTAGTGTATTTATAGACTCTATTTTGTTTCATTGATCTATTTGTCAATCCTATGCTGGTACCACACTGACTTGATTAACTGTAGAGTCTTGGACATGGGTAGTGTAAGCTCCTCCTTCTTTGATCTTTTTTTTAAGAGTCCTTTGTATATTCTAAGTGCTTTGCATTTCCACATAAATTTTAGAATCAGTTGTTAATGGTTACAGAAGAACATGTTGGGTTTATGATTCTTGTCATGTTGAATCTTTATATCAATTGAGGAAAAACTGATACACTAACAATATTGAATTTTCCGATTTATGAACATGGTATACCTCTCCATGTTTTCCTTAATTTCTCTCAGCTATGCTTTATAGTTTTAGGTGTAAGGTCATGCACATCTTCTGTTAAATTTATTCCTGAGTAAGTTATGGTTTTGACACTACTGTAAATAAAAGTTTAGAATTTTTTATTTTTAATTGTTTCAATTGATTTTTACATATTAACTTTGTATTCTGTGACCCTTCTAAATTCCCTTACTAGTTCTAATAGTTGTTTTGTAGATTGTTTAGAATTTTCTTGGTAAATAGTCATGTTATCTGGAAATAGAGATTATTATTTTCAATCTTTAGACCTTTTTATTTTATTTTCTTGCCTTAATTCACTGACTTGGCCCTTCAGTACAGTTTGTGCATGTATTAATTATATGTGTTTTTCTTCTTTATTCTGTTAATATAGTGACTTAGTTGATAGATTTTATAATGTCAAACTGACATTTTACTCCCAGGATAAACCCCATGTGATAATGATTTATTATCTTGTTATTGGGCTTAATTGCTAATATTTGATTAAGGATGTTTACATCTATCTTCATAAGGAATATTGATTTGTAAATTTTTTTCTTGTCATGTTTTTGATAAGTGTTGATATCAGAGTTACTCTGGCTTCCAGAAATAGAATCCTTATTTATCTTGAAGGAGTTTGTAGGGTTGATAATATGTCTTCCTTAGAATAGATTTTACTAATAAAACCATCTAGGCTCGGTATTTTCTTGTGAAAATAATTTTTTTATTACAAACTCAACTCCTTTAATAGATAAAGAGCTATTCAGATTTTTTTATTCTTATGTCAGTTTTTGAATTTGTGTCTTCAAGAAATTTATGTTACTTCCATGTTGTCCAATTTATTCACAGATAATTGATAATACCATTCTCTTATTATCCTGTTTAGTATCTATAGGATCTGTAGTGATATACACTCTTCCATTTCTGCTATTGATAATATGTATCTTCTCTCTTTTTCTTGATCATTCTTGCTTGAAGTTTATCAATTTTATTACTCTTTTCAAAGAATCAACTTTTGGTTTTAGTACTTTTTTTCTAATTAATTTTTTGCTCTTATTATTATTTGGGGGGAGGGGTTTATTTTACTGTTCTGCATTCCTAACATTTGATGTATTTTTATTTCCTTCAGTTCAAAATATTTTCTTATTTACATTGTGATTTCTTCTTTGACCCATGGGTTATTTAGAACTGTGTTATTTTTATTTCTAAATAGTTGATTTTTTTCTAGATTTTTTGTTATTGATTTATCATTTAATTACATTATGATCAGAGAATACTCTGTATGATTTAAATTTTTAAAATAGTTGAAATTTGTTTTATGATACAGCTTATTGTCCAGGTTGATGAATGTTCTATGTATATGTGAAAAGGATGTGTTTTCTCCAGTTGTTGGATATAGTGTTCTATATGATAACAAGGTCAAGCTGGGTGATAGTATTGTTCAGATCTTTTATATTCTTTCTGATTTTTTTCTGCTCTGGTTTTTTAATCGGTTCCTGAGAGAAGTGTGTTAAAATCTTCAACTGTTTTATGGCTTTGCTTTTTGTGTGTGGGTGTAGGTTTTTGCTTCATGTATTTTGAATTGCTTTTATTAGGTGCATATACCTTTGGGATTGTTTTGTCTTACTGTAGAAGTAAGTCTCTGAAATAATTCACAGATTTAATAATTAGCATCTAGATAATTGTGTGCTTTGTAAATTAACCCTAAATTCATAATAAGCTTTAACTGAAGGTAATTGGTAATGTGACCTTCCATTCAGAGAATCATCTTAAATCCCTTCTTGAAATAATAACATTACCTCTTCTGAAAACTTATTGTAGCAGAGGAAGCTGAACACATCTTCAGCAATAAAGGAAGAATAAATATATTTGTATTATTATCACACAGTGCAGTGGGCTAAGGAATACAACCAGAGCATTTATGTGTTCTGCCTATCAAATACTACCTTACATAATTAATACTAAAATTGTGTAAATAAAAGACTCATGTTCTCTTTTTATAGTCTGATGCATAAAAAGCTGCATTAAATTCCAAAGCATTACAATAAAAAATGGCGAAAGAACTACACTGGGTAGTAATGAAAAAAAAATCCCAGTTAGATCTGTGGAAATTTAGAGCAATTTTATTCATGAGAATCTTATAAAAATAAATACAATACCTTGATTATCAGTTCAGGAAGAAATTATTTTATTACTTGTTATTTCTGTTCTCGGTACAGCAAAATGTATCATTAACCTAAGCCTAATAATAACATTATGTTATATAGAAGTTCTATAGCCTGTAGACATTGAAAATGGAAGAAAACACAGACTTCAGCCAGAGGTTGTAAACTGGCAGTTCAGGAACCGTTTTTACTTATATACATGTTTTAGCCTCCACAGTATTTTTGAAAACTTTATATGAGTTTCCAAGAAGAGTGTTTTTATATATATATATATATATATATTTTTTTTTTTTTTTTTTTTTTTTTGCGGTATGAGGGCCTATCACTGTTGTGGCCTCTCCCGTTGTGGAGCACAGGCTCCGGACGCGCAGGCTCAGCGGCCATGGCCCACAGGCCCAGCCGCTCTGCAGCATGTGGGATCTTCCCGTACCGGGGCACAAACCCGTGTCCCCTGCATCGGCAGGTGGACTCTCAACCACTGCACCACCAGGGAAGCCCAAGAGTTTATATTTTTAAAGTCTAGGTTTCCATCTCCTCTTGAAAAAACAATGTCTGACAATATTGGGCCATCTTCTTACATGACAAAAGTCAACTGTAACAGTGATCTACTTTAATCAATTGTTCTCTCTATAATTTATCATTGTCTCCATCACTCAGTTGACTTCTCTTTTACTTCACCCCGCAGAAACCTGGTTTCTACCTTCACTAAGACCTAGGCATGTCATTTCATCTTTCTGTCTAATTTTCTTTTTTAGAGGAAGTCTTTTTTATTTCAAAGAAATTTTATCAGATCATTATAATAAGGCCAAAGTGCTTTAAACATCATGAAACAAAGGTTCAACAGAAAGTATTTTTAAGTCCTAATTTTAATCAATAATTACATTTTTATAAATAGCTTTTTTATGTTCAGTTTTGAATAAAATAAATCCATATTGATTGCTACTTTTCCAATATACTGCGAAGTTATGATATGTAATCTGCTTGTTTTTTTAAAATTGCTACTATTTATACCTATTTTTCACGTCAACCTTGAAATACACACACAGCTATTGAAATACAAATTTCAAGTTACAAAATGAAAATTCTCAAGTTACTGTATGCATTTATTCACAATATAAAATTAGCTTTTTAAAAAATTATTCGAGTTTATTTCTTTTAGTTTTTATTCAATTTATTTAAACTAAAAATGTTTGATGCTATGTAATATTGGATTGGCCATCTTAAAGAAAAACCCTAACGAACTTTTTGGCCAACTCAATATTTATCTTTGATTTATTAATCTCATAAGAATTTTTCAAATTTAATGCTATAATTAATTTTATCTTTGACTTGCTAATCTCATAAGAATTTATCTCCATGCTAGAGCCACTTTCATGGAATATGATATGTTTAAAGCAGTTCTAAGTTTACTTTTATTTTATAATTACCATATCTCTGCTTGAAGTAGCAGTTTTTGTATCGTATTCAGTAACAAGTGATATAATTTGCATAAGTTTCTACTTGTCATACAAGGTCATTCTCAAGGCCTTCCTAAACTTTATTTTTTTAGTTTTTCAAAATTGCTTTTATTTCATCCATTGTTTTCAACATTCAGTTACCTCCACTGTGATCCCTTTTGACCTAAAATATATTGAAAATATATATGGGAAATACCTGAAATTTTAAAACCTTAAGATTACTCAGCAGGTCCTCCTTCAAGTTGCACAAGCAGTGAAGGTAAACATGAAATTTTAACAAAGAAGAAAAGAAACCTACACATCTAGGTATATAGTCAGAGAGTGATGGTCTGTTATCAATCGTAAATATGCTGTGGATGATACTGAATCACTGTTCCTTAGGAGAACCACTCCATTTATTTCTCTTCTACTATATTTGTCCAGGTGGGGTAAAACCTTGTGCGTTAAACTGCTTGGCTGAAGGTTACAATTTCTACACTGAACGTGCCCCTGCGGTGATTGATGGGACTCAGTGCAATGCAGATTCACTGGATATCTGTATCAATGGAGAATGCAAGGTTGCTCAGATTATGAATTTCATTGCTTTTTGTTGGGGTTTTTGAGACTTCTGTCTTTTTTTTCTCATATAGTAGCTCGTAATTAATACTATGCTAATTTTTAATAAAGAGGGCTGCATTTTAATTTAATTTTCAGTAAGGAAATATACATAGTTAAAGGTAGAATTATCCATTCACCTTCAAGCACCATGCAAGTGTGATTTATTCTGGTATTCTAGTTATGTTTATAGGGATTGCTAGAGCTATGAAGATATTTTGGAATTTAATTTCCATCATTCTTCTGTTTACAAACAAGATGATAGCAAAGAGGGGGAATGAGGATTCAGCTCATTCATATGTCTACTGTGTGTTCTCAATGAAAGATTATTTGATATATTTCATAGCAAAATATTTCCTCAAAGTGTAAAACAGCTATGCTCTTCCTGTCTTCTTTTGAAGCATTTATAATGGTTTTTGCTATAGAATTACTCTTATTAATGCATTTACTTCAGAGAATTAACCAGACCAGTTGGGAATTGCAGGAGCAAATCCATGGTATTTTCCTAGACCTGTGTATGAATCTTATCATAAGAAATTAGCCACAAAAACCACTGTTTTCTTAACTTTTTTCCTTGTCTGCTTTTATTTGACCTTAAAGAGAAACATAAAACTAAATACCAGAAACTGAGAAAGATGAGATAAAAAACACTGTCTATTTTAGTTAGTCTCATAATTTCTTGCAAGTTTCTGTCCTTCTGGTTAACTTGTCTCCAAATGTATCTTATGTTGCACTGTGTGTGTGTGTGTGTGTGTGTGTGTGTGTGTGTGTGTGTTTACTTACTTACTTGAAGAAAAAGTTATTTCTGGGACGGTATAAAAATGTTTTTCAGATAACCAAGACCCAGGCACAGGTTATATTCAGACATTGCATGCCTGGTATTAATGGCTAAAAGTCAAATTACAAATTTAAGTGCCAAAATATGACAAAAATATATGAAGGCCACATTTCTATGATTAAATACAAAATTGAAAGGTAGAATTTCAGCTTCTACAATAAAATTTCATATTTATATCTCCTTTTCTTTATGGTAATTTTATTCAGCTAATGGAAACAGGTATTCATTTTTAGAGATTTCCTCAGGCATGAATTCCACAACTAATCCTTGACACTAACACTAAAAATTGGATATCCAAAAGAGCCAGTGGTTTAGAAAGGGCAAACCATAATGCTCAGTCAAGACTCTTGTTGTTATAACCCTTGTTGTGTAGGACCATATGCCATTTTTTCTTAGTTCTTGCATTTCTTAATTGAGGGTATAAGTAAGAGCCCATTGCCAACAAATTACAATATTTTAAGAATTGGAGCCTGGTATCTATCTATACATGAAGAAGAAGTCTAAGCTAGAAATACAGGTGTACATTCCTGGGGAATCAGAATTTTTTTCTTTAAACTTATGTGTTGAGAAGTGTCAGCTAGAATTAATTACTTAGGGAATGAAGGTAAAAGTGGAAAGAGGAAAGTATTTCCTGTTTAGATTTCCTGTACTGGAAAAACACGTAAATAAATAAGTTATATTCATTTGGTTAGTGGGTCCAAGAGTTCCTCCTCTTTTTGATACACTGAATATTCTTCTCTGTTTTCAGCATGTAGGTTGTGATAATATTTTGGGATCCGATGCTAGGGAAGATAGATGTCGAGTCTGTGGAGGGGATGGAAGCACATGTGATGCCATTGAAGGGTTCTTCAATGATTCGTTGCCCAGAGGAGGTGAGTGTGTAGAAAGAACTCTTCCTCACACCTCTGGTGTACTTGGAATAGCCAAAATATTTGATTTCCCCCCTTATTTTAAAAATTTCTTTATTCAGGCAGACAGTGGTTTTCCCCAAAATTGCTTTCATTCCTTTAAATATTAAATATGGCTTCAGGTTAGATATTTTAAGGACATATTATTCCATTTCTACTTGACTTCATTTAGCCACGTTTCTTTAAGATGGGAATTCCCACAGAGCCTTGAAGTGGGGGCCATGTGTTGAGGGAAAAAAAAAATGAACTAATATTATATATCTTGAGACTTGAAAGATATCTTGAGATAATTTTAGAGGAAAAGAAAAATACTCTTAGATGTATTCATGAACCCAAAGGGGAATTTGCTCATTATTCACAATTTATAAAGTGCAAAAGAAAGCATGGAAGAATAAGGAAACTCTTATTACTGAATGCTTACTAAACACTCATTTTCTGATGAAAGCTCCAGATGCTGCTTATTACTGGCTGTCTTCTGTGTTCCAGGCTACATGGAAGTAGTGCAGATACCAAGAGGCTCTGTTCACATTGAAGTCAGAGAAGTTGCCATGTCAAAGAACTATATTGGTAAGTAGCATATTTTGCTAGATTTTAAAAATTAATGAGGAAAAGCACCACAGTATCATGAAGGAAAAGACATACTGCTTTGAGGTAGAACACTTTCATGTTAAAAAGAAGTTCCACATGAAAGAACTAAACAAAAAAATTAGTAGTTTATAGCTTACTCTTCACTGGGTTAGTTGATTTTTTTTTTTTTTTTAATTTTTGGCTGCGTTGGGTCTTCATTGCTGTGCACAGGCTTTCTCTAGTTGCAGTGAGCGGGGGCTATTCTTCGTTGTGGTGCACGGGCTTCTCATTGAAGTGGCTTCTTGTTGCGGAGCATAGGCTCTAGGTGCATGGGCTTCAGTAGTTGCAGTGCGCAGGCTCAGTAGTTGCAGCACGTGGGCCCTAGAGCGCTTGGGCTTCAGTTGGCGTGGTGAGTGGGCTTCAGTAGTTGTGGCTCACGGGCTCTAAAGCGCAGGCTCAGTAGTTGTGGTGCATGGGCTTAGTTGCTCTGCGGCATGTGGGATCTTTCCCAGACCAGGGATTGAATCCATGTCCCCTGTGCTACCAGGGAAGTCCCATAGTTGATTTTTTTTTTTTTTTTTTTTTGCGGTACACGGGCCTCTCACTGTTGTGGCCTCTCCCGTTGTGGAGCACAGGCTCCAGATGCGCAGGCTCAGCGGCCATGGCTCACGGGCCCAGCCGCTCTGCGGCATGTGGGATCTTCCCAGACTGGGGCACAAACCCGTGTCCCCTGCTTCGGCAGGCAGACTCTCAACCACTGCGCCACAAGGGAAACCCCATAGTTGATTTTTTAAAATCAATTTTAATGAGGTATAATTTACATATAATAAAATGCATCCATTATAAGTGTATAGTTCACAAAGTATTTACAATTTTATCTGTATCTCTCTATATATAGATATAGATATACATATACATATAAATACCACAACCAAGATGTAGAACATTTCTGTGACTCCAAAACATTCTCTCATTACCCTTTGCAGTCAAGTCCCCCTAGCCTTAGCCTCAGAAAACATTGATCTCTTTTCTGACATTTTATTATTTTACTTTTATTTATTCTGGAATTTCACATAAATAGGATCATATACCATGCACTCTTATATCTGGCTTTTTTTTCATTCATAACATAATGTTTTTGAGATTCATCTATATTGTTGAGTGTATCTGAAGTTCATTCCTTTTTATTGCCAAATAGTATTCCATTGTTTGGATATACCATAATTTATTTATCCACTCACTTGTTGATGGATATCTGGGTCATTGTCAGTCTTCAACTATTATGAATAAAGCTTCTTTGAACATTCATAGACAAGTTTTGTGCAGGCATATGTTTTCGTTTCTCCTGGATAAAAAGCCTAGGAGTGAAATCACTGAGTCATATGATAAGTACATGTTTAACTTTATAAGAAATTAATTAAATTAAGTGTTTTCCAAAGTGATTGTATCATTTATATTTCTACCAGTAATGTAAAAGAGTTCCAGTTGCTCTACATCCTGTCAGTACTTGGTATTGTCAGTCTTTTTAACTCTACCCATGTAGATATTTTTTTTTGTAAAATGTCTAAACAAATATTTTGCCTATTTTTACATTTTTTCTTTTTATAAAGTTCTGAGTTCTTTATATATTCTAGTTATGTCTTGTTCAAATATATGTTTTATGAATATTTTCTCCTAATCTGTGGCTTGTTTATTTCTGTTCTTAATGGTGTCTTTTAATTCTGATGAAATCTAATGTATTAATTTTTTTATAGTTTGTGCTTTCACATCCTATCTTAGAAATTTTGCCTACCCCAGGATTGCAAAGATTGTCTTCAGTGTGTCTTAGAGAAATTATGGGTTTAGCTTTTACATTTAGATATATGGTCCATTTTGAGTTTTTATGTAAGGTATAAAGTAAGGATTGAAATTCAGTTATTTTCACATGGATATTCAATTACTATAGCACCCTTTGTTCAAGAATGTTATTTCCCCCATTGAATTACCTTGACATTTGTGTTAGAGATCAATTGCACATGAATGTATGGGTCTATTTCTGTTCCCTCCCATTGTTCCGTATGTCTGTCCTTAAACCAAAACCACACTGTGTTGATTAATAGAGATTTCCATTAGGTCTTGAAAATAGGAAGCATTATGTCCTCAAATTTGTTCCTCTTTCTCAAAATTATTTTTGTTTTTCTAGGTCCCTTACATTTCTATATACATTTTAGAATCAGCTTGTCAATTTCTACAAAAAGAGATTATTTGGAATCTATAGATCAATTTGGGGAGAATTGACATCTTAAAAATATTGTCTTCCAATACGTGAAAAGACTTACCTGTATATTTATTTAAGTCTTTACATTTGTTCAATAATGCTTATTTTTCAGTGTACACATCTTGCACATATAGATTTTTAAAAAATCTATCACTAAATATTTCATGCTTTTTGATGTTATTGTAAATGATATTGATATTTTAATCTCATATTTGAATTGTCAGTTGTTATACAGCAATTGATTTATTTTTGTATTGACCTCATGTCCTGTGTCCTGGTTATACTCATGTATTAGTTCTGATAGTTGCTTTGTACATTTCTTAGGATTTTCAACATAGATTATCATGTCATCCTTCAACAAAGGCAGTTTTACTTCTATCTTTCCAATATTTATGTCTTTTATATTGTTTTTCTTGCCTTATAATAGTGATCAGGACCTTCAGTACAATGTTGAATAGAAGTGAGGAGGCTGGACAGCCTTTCATTGTTGCTTATCTTAAAGGGAAAGAATTCAGTTTTTTGGGGTTTTTTGTTTGTTTTTTTTTAACCACTAAATATAATGTTAGCTAGAAGATTTATGTAGATGCCCTTTATCAGGTTGAGGAAGTTCCCTTCTGTTTCTAGTTTTGAGAGTTTTCTTCATGAATAGGTTTTGAGGTTTACTGCATGATCATGTGTTATTTTTTTTCCTCCCTTTCCTGTTAATATAGTAAATGCATTGATTGGTTTTCAAATGTTAAATCAATCTAGCATTCTTGGAATAAAAATCACTTTGTCATAAATTTATTATCCTTCATATATATTGTTACAATTGATTTACTAATATTCTGTTAAGAATATTTGCATCTATGTTCATGTGGGATATTGGTCTGTAGTCTTTTCTTATAACATCTTTGTTGGTTTTTATATTAGGATAAACCTGTCCTCATAAAGTTGGTTGGGAAATATTCCTTTCTTCTCTATTTTCTGAAAAAGTCTGGGTAAAATTGGTATTATTTCTTAATGTTTGATAGAATTCAACTGTGAAGCCATCTGGGCTGGAGTTTTCTTTGTAGGAAGTTTTTAATGAAAAATTCAGTTTCTGTAATAGATATAAAATTGTTGAATTCATTGGCATAATTTTGTGCATAATATTCCCTTATTCTGTTTGAATGCCTGTAGGATCTGTAGTGATGGCTCTTCTCTCATTCCTCACATTGGTGATTTGTATCTTCTTTTTCTTGATTGTTCTAGTGAGGTGTTTATTAACCTTATTGATCATTTCAAAGAACAAGCTTTTGGTTTAAATGACTTTTCTATTATTTCTCCATTTTCCAGTACATCGATTCCCACTCTTCTCTTTATTTTTTCCTTTTTGCTATTCACTTTGTGTTTAATTTGTTATTTTTCTAGCTTCTCAAGATAGAAGCTTAGATTATTGATCTTAAAGATCTTTTTTCTAACCTAAAATAGGCATTTTGCACTATAAATTTCCCTCTAAGCGTTGCTTTAACTTCATCCCATATATTTGATAGTTTTTTTTTCCAACACTCAATTTAAAATATTTTATTTACCATATGACGCATGGCTTAGAAGGTATTATTCAATTTCCAAATATTTGGGGGTTTTTCTTAATTCCATTATGGACAGATAAGGTACTTTGTATGATTTTAGTTCTTTTGTTGAGGTGTGTTTTTATGGCCCAGAATATGGTATCTCTTAGTGAATGTTCCATGTGCACTTGAGAAGAATGTATATTATGGTGGTATTGGGTTTAGTATTCCATAAATGTCAATTAGATTAAATTGGTTGACAGTTTTGTTCAAGTCTTCTACATTTTTATTTATTTTCTGCCTCCTTGTTTCAGCAAATATTGAAAGAATCATGTTGAAATCTCCAACTAGAATTGTGGATTTGTTTATTTCTCCCATTAGTTGTAAGGTTTTGCTTCATTTATTTTCAGAGTTTGTTGTTAGGTGTATAGACATTTAAGATTGTTAGATTTTCTTGATGTATTGAGCATTTTATAATTATCCTATGTTGCTCTTTATTTCTGATGATATTCTTTGACCCTCATCTATTTTGACTGATACTAATCTAGCCACCCAGATTTCTTCTGATTAGTGCTTGCATAGTAAATTCTTTTCCATCCATCCACTTTTCACATGTAGGTGTTTCTGAACTTTAAATATGTTTCTTTTAGACAACATGTAGTTTGACTCTGATTTCTTATTGTATCTAAGCATCTTTGCTTTTTCAATTACAGTCTCTAAATGGGGGGCTTGCCAAGCTTTTTCTGTAAAGGCACAGATGGTAAATATTTTCAGCTTTACAGGACATGAAGTCCCTATCTCAGCTATTAAGTTCTACTATTGTAGTGTGAAAGCAGATACAGATAATACATAAATAAATGGGTATGACTGTGTTACAATAAACTTTATTTACAAAACAGGTGGTGGACCATAGTTTGTCAGCTCCACGTCTGGATCATTTATATTTAATGTAATTGTTAAAATCATTGGGTTTAAGTCTACCATTGTGCTATTTTTCTATTTGTTCCGTGTATTTTTCCCTTTATTCTCCTTTTATGTCTTCTTTTAGGTTTATCAAGTGTTTTATAGTATTCCATTTGGACTCTACTAATGGCTTATTAGCTATACTTCTTTTTTCTATTTAATTAGTGGTTGCTCTAGAGTTTACAAAATGCATCTTTAATTTATCACAATATACCTTCAAATAATATTATACCATTTATGTATAATGCAAGATGCTTGTAACAGTTTATTTCCATTGTCTTCTTCCATCCTTTGTGCTATTTTTTAAAAACACATTTTACTTTTTCATATGTTATAAACCCTACAATACATTGTTATTATTTTTGTTTTAAAGAGTCAGTTATCCTTTTTAAAAATTTAAAAATAAGAAAAATTATTTTCTATTTACCTACATATTTATTGTATCTGGCATACTTTCTTTGTGTAGATCTGAGCATCCATCTGTATATATCTTCCAGTTTTTTCTCATTATATTTGTTTTCCTTTAAAATCCTTGAGTATATTTGTAATAGCTGTTTGAAAGTTATTTTCTGCTAATTCCATAATTTCTGTCATTTCTGAGTCTGTTGCTTTTACTTGGCTTTCTTCATGGTTTGTACCATATCTTCCCCTTTCTTGCCAGTTGTAGTAATTTTTCATTGGATGTTGTACATTGTGAATATATTTTTATTGAGAGTCTGGATTTTGCTGTTGTTGTTGTTTTATCCTTTAAAGAGTGTTAACTAACTTGTTGATGAGCTTGATATCTTTGAGGCTTGTATTTGAGCTTTGTTTAGGTGAGTCCAGAGTAGCCTTAATTCTAGAGTTGCTCAGCCCTACTAAAAAGGCATGATTCTCTGCTGAATGCCCTAGTGGTTGAAACTCTCTGAATTCTTTCTCTAGAAATTTTTCTGCTTGTGGTTATCTAGTTTTTTGTTTTCGTTTCTGTTTGTTTGTTTTTTGGTGGGTTTTTTTGGCCTGGCTTCATGGAATTTTATCCTGTGCATACATGGATTACTATTCAGCAACAGATTCCCTCCTTTTACTCTAATTCTCTGGTTCTGCAAATTCCAAGTATCTTAGCCTTCCCAGTTTCTGATCTCTGTCTCCTTAACTCAGTGAGACCACCATCCTCTGCTTGGGTTCTCATGGTCTACACTGACAGAAAGTGCCTCCAGGCGGGAAGCTAGGGAGATTATATGACTCACCTTGTGTTCCTTTTTGCCTGTGTCACAGTCCTGCACAGTCCTGGCCAATGTCTAAAAACAGCTGATTCATATATTTTGTGAGTTTTCTAGTTATTTATAATTGGAGGGCAAGTCCAATCCCAGTTATTTCCTCTGTAAAGACGTGGAAATTCTGTTTATTTGATGTTTGATCCCTTGAGACAGATTTAGACTCTGCAGAGACCCTTATGAAATCTGGTTGAGTTCTTATTCCCCTTAAAATACCACCTGTTTTTCCTTAAATCTTTTAAAAATAAGACTATATCTAGAATGCATCTTTAGGTACAATACCAGTATCATCAGGCTCTTCCTTCCTTTATTTAGGAAGACTCCTTTATTTTTATACCATAATTTTAGATTCTTTTCTGCATCAGCAAGAATCAAAAATAAGACATCAGATGTTTTCCCTTTGATAATTCTTTGTCCATAATGCCACATCCTCCTCCCTTAGTAAATTCTTATTCAGTCCTTCTTAAATGTTTGGTGTTTTTCTGAACTACGTTATGGTACCAGCAAAGGTGAGTTAGGATTCCTTAAGTGAGTAGATGGGAAAATGGAAAGTGAGAGCTTAAATTGAAGGAGAATTCAAAGCTGCTAGAGGTTTTGTTTTTATTTTTGTTTTTACTGTTTCATGTGATACAGGCTCAGATGTCCTATATAACCAAGTAATTTTGATGTTTCAAATGAGACAGAATTACTGTGAGAGTTGAAAATAAAAAATTTTAAATACAAGACAAATTTAAGACTAAATAATCCTTAAATTTCATTAACATGTTCTTATCTCAAAAGATTAATTAGATTTATTTTTGACAATCAAATGAGTTTTATAACATACGTGAAGTCAAGAAAGTACAGATATATTTGCCAGGCAGATGGGGGTGGGGGGAATGAAAATGGTCTATACTCTTAAGAACAAGTGGCAGAGGTCCAGAGAGTCAGAGACTCTCTGCATCATGACCCTTTTAGTCCTTTGGGCCTGCTTGTTTATCTGGCCTGATAAAGTTTTTGAAGAAGCTAGCATACTAACAAAAAAATTAAACTGACGTGTTTGTCACTGTCAAAGCATGATAATCATTATCAAAATTATCACTCATTTATTTATAGAAGTTTTTGTATAGTAGTGCTAATAACCCTTTTTCTATCACATATTTTTAAACTTTTTTATATGTTTTTTCCTATAGAGGTTTAAAAAATTATGCATGCATATCTACTAATCTTTTTCTTTATACTTTCTGAGGTTTTGGTCATGCTTAGAAAAGCTTTTCAATACCCCAATATTATTTTTTAAAAAGTACTCTTACATTTTCTCCTACCATTTTATGATTTAACTATGTTTACATTTAAATATTTACCCACCTGGCATTTATTCTTTTCTCTCTTTTTTTTAAACTTTGTTTTTATTGAGGTAATATCCAAATAACATAGAATTCAAACATTTTTAAAGTGAACAGCGTACTGGTATTTAGTACATTCCAAAATATTTTCATCACCCCAAAAGGAACCCGGTGTCCATTAAGCAGTTACTTCCCATTCCCCAGCCCCTGGCAACCACCAACCTGCTGTTTGTCCCTATAGATTTACCTTTTCTAGATATTTCTTATGAATAGATGCATAAAATATGTGACCTTTTATGTCTAGCCTCAGCCTCTTCCACTCAGTGTAATTTTTTTTTAGTCTTATCCTCATTGAAGCATGTACAGTTCTTCATTCTTTTTTATAGCTGAATGTTATTATTCCATTGTATTGTATATACCCCAGTTTGTTTATCCAGTCATCCATTGATGAACATTTGGTTGTTTCTACCTTTGGCTATTGGGAATAGTGCTACTATGAACATGTGTGTACATATATTTGTTTGAGTACCTATTTTCACTTCTTTAGGATATATACCTAGGAATGGATTTGTGGTATCTATTCTTATATAAAGAATGAGACAGATTCAGCATTTTTTTTTTTTTTTTTGCCAAAAAGCTAGTCTTTTGTCTTAGTTCCATTTCTTGTTATCTTTCCTTTACTAATTTAGGGTGCTTCCTTTGTTATATATTAATTCCCATATGTACTTTTGTTTATTTCTTAACTGTCCATTTTGTTCTATTGTTCTGTCCATCTGTGTGCCATACCACAGGTTGTTCCCACCCCATATTTGTATAATTACTGTTTTAATATTTGGACAGGAAAATCTGCTCTCTAACCCCACCTCCATCCCCAGTTATTCCTTTAGTCATAATTTCCCTTGCTAGTTCCACATTTTTATTCCTATAGATAAGCCTTTCATTCCTTTCTATCAATAACATTATAAATACTTAGTATCTTCTTGACATTCACATGGAAAATTACTATTTTAATTTGTGTTTAAGAAAATGGTCAAGAATCCCATCTCTACATCCAGCACAGCAACAGTACCCCTTGGTTGAGTTTGCAACAGACTACTATCATCCAAAAAGAACTATCTAGTTTCTGTAGGGACCACACAAGTGAAGTAAATAGGTATATGGTAGAGACCACCACCCTTGCACACTTTAAGACCTTATGGGTAGCATTCATCTCTGGCAATCCACACATACACACCCCCGCCCCCACTCCAAGATGCAATATTGTTTGTAGTTTACTGTTTTAGCTGGGGGAAGGAGAGAAGTTTCAGAGACTTCAACCTGGTCTTCCCCACTGAGATAGGTGTTATTTTTACAGATCAAGAGATAAATGTGAAGGTTATGCCAGCTACCAAGTATACTGTTTCCATTTTATTTTTATTTTATTTTATTTTATTTTTTTTGCGGTACGCGGGCCTCTCACTGTTGTGGCCTCTCCCGTTGCGGAGCATAGGCTCCGGACACGCAGGCTCAGCGGCCATGGCTTACGGGCCTAGCTGCTCCGTGGCATGTGGGATCTTCCTGGACCGGGGCACGAACCCATGTCCCCTGCATCGGCAGGCGGACCCTCAACCACTGCGCCACCAGCAAAGTCCCCTGTTTCCATTTTAAATTCAGGTCTGAGAGAAATGACCACTGACTGGATTCATGGACTCAGTGGACACTCTGTGAGCTGGACCTGGGTCAAAATTCCTTTTATTACTTTACTTCTACGTGGTCTTATCCTAAACAAGGGGCACCATTTGCCACTTCAGGTCAACTCAGTCCCTGTGCCCAGCAGTCCTCGGTATATTTGGATTTTCCCTTTCCCTGCTGGTAATGGCTTTTACGTCCTTTGAGGAAAGGCAAGGAAAAATTACCACTGAGTGCTGTGGTGTTGTGATGTTGTAGGATCCTATCTTCTGGTCACCCAGCCTCTGCTTAAGCTCAGTGGGTCTGGATCAGAAAAGTGCCCATCTCTTGGGCCCCTTGGAAGACTGTATTCTGTTAAATATCTCCATGACTACTCCTGACTGCCATGCTAATTTGTTATTGTTTTTGATAACTGTACCCACCTCCATTCTAATGGTTACGCCATACTTCCTGGCCTCTAGTATGTTGGGATCATCCCCATTGCTGTCTGCGAGCCCAGTTCTGTAATGACAGTTCCAAGCTTAAAGAGAAGAGCGTCTCAGTGATGCTGGTGCCTGTCTCACCAGCACATTCTTTTATTTATTTATTTATCTATTTATTTATTTATTTATTTTTGGCTGTGTTGGGGGTTCGTTGCTGTGTGCTGGCTTTCTCTAGTTGCAATGAGCGGGGGCTACTCTTCATTGCGGTGCGGGGCCAATTCTAATATGCTATTAGATTGCTGTAATATGTTATTAGATACATATCTGGAGCGCAGGCTCAGCAGTTGTGGCATGTGGGCTCAGTAGTTGTGGCTCGTAGGCTCTAGAGCACAGGCTCAGCAGTTGTGGTGCACGGGCTTAGTTGCTCCACGGCATGTGGGATCTTCCCGGGCCGGGGCTCGGGCCTGTGTCCCTTGCATTGGCAGGCAGATTCTTGACCACTGCGCCACCAAGGAAGCCCCAGCACGTTCTTTATTGTTCTAATAAGTGGAAGGTCTTTCAGGCCCTTGTGTAGAATATAGTCAACTGATAGGGTTTTTGCCTTATATACTATATCCACTTTTGAATGTCCACTTCTGTGAACTTTTGATCCCTTCCTCTTCTCCCTGCTTCCACCTCCTGCTGATAAGTGCTACCAGGCCCTGCAGCACCACAGTGCTCTCTACAACCATTTGGGAATTTTTATTGAAAGTCACTAAATCTATAGCTTAATACAGGCAAAATTGAGTCTTTACAAGAACAGGTTATTTCTCTCCACTTGTTTAGATCATCCTTGATGATTTTTATTAAAATTTCATAATTAACTCCACTAAGGGTTTGCCTGCCTTTTGATAGAATTATTACTAAGTATTTTTATATTTTTCGTTGCCACTGAGAATGTCCTTATTTAAAACTGCTTTATAACTGCCCTTCCTGATGTAGTAATACAACTGACTTTCATATATTGATTTTTATATCAAAACTTGCCAAACTTTCTTATTAAATGTCTTATTTTTCTATAATTTCTTTTAGATTTTTTACATTAAGATGAAAATTATATCATCTGCAAAAAAAAAACTGAGTCTTTTCGCTCTTCTTTTCCTTCCTCATTGCCTTTATTTCTTTTTTTTCTACTCTGTTACACTAGCTAGATCCCACAGTCAATGGCTGAATAAAAGTGATGGTAACAGTCATCCTTAACTTTTTCCTGATCTTAAAGAAAATGCCTTCAACATTACATCTTTAGGTTTGATGTTTACTATACATTTTTGTTTGAGTGTTTTTGTTTGCCTTTTATAAAATTAATGAAGTTTCACGCTTTCCTAGTTTACTAAAATTTCTTTTAAATCATATATGAATATTGAACTTTTTAAAATGCTTTTTCTGCATCTGTTAAGGTAATCATCTGCCTTTCTTCCTTTAATAATATGAAAAAGTATGTTAATTGATTTTCTATTTTTAAACCAGCATTGCAATCCTGGGATGAGCTTACCTTACTTCTGATGTTTTAACTTCTATATTACTTTATGCCAATTGCTAATATTTTATTTAATTACTTACATTTTGCATGTTTGTTCAAGAATGCTGTTGTTGCATAATTTTTATTTATTTGACTGGCCAGGTTTGAACATGAAAATGCTGGGCTCATAAAATGAGATTGGACGTATTCTCTTTCTCTATCCTCTTGGAAGAGTTTTGTGAAAAACTGAAATTATTTTTTCCTTGAATGTGTGGTAGAACTACTCTGTACAAAGTTGTCTGAGTCTGATGTTTTCTTGTGGGAAAACTTTTATTGACTTTGAATAATCTAATATGCATTTTTTGGTATTTTCTGAGACACTAATTCACTGGCAGGTGAATCATAGTACTCCTACTTTACCAAATTATATAGCATCATTATCTATGAGAAAGAATGTACTTACTGAATTTCTACCAACGGTGGCTGGAGATGACTAAATATTTCTGTTTCTGTGGTAGAATTCCTGGCACCTCATTAGAAATCACTTCACAATGTATATCTAAGTAACAAAAAATAAATTGTTGGTGTTGTCTGTAAAAAAAAAAAAAGATTCCTGTCTCGAAATGGAAATAGATATTCATTGTACACTTCAGTGCAATGATTAATGAGTGACATTGTGGTAAATGAAGTTTCACATTTTTAGGTAGTGATTTTTTTTTTTTTTTTTAGCTTTAAAATCTGAAGGGGATGATTACTATATTAATGGTGCCTGGACTATTGACTGGCCTAGGAAGTTTGATGTTGCTGGGACAGCTTTTCACTATAAGAGGCCAACGGACGAACCAGAATCCTTAGAAGCTTTAGGTCCCACCTCAGAAAATCTCATTGTCATGGTAAATATGCCTTTGCCACTTCATTTCTAATCTTTGTAATCTGCCCTGTGAAGTAGGAAGGGGCAGGCTTTATCATCTGAAATTGAAGTGGTGAAATTAAAGTAAATAAAGGTAAAATGGTATGCCCAAGGGTGTAAAAGTCTGTGTAAAGTTAAGACCATAGTGCTCTTTCCATATGACTGATCTTTTCAATGCCTGCTTGAACAATATTTTTATAACCAAATAAGGCAAATGAGAGAAATGGCTCCAAATTACCCATGAAAACGGAAGTAGAAAATTCAGTATAACTGCATGTGTTCTAAAAGTTGTCTTAAATTTCCCTTAAGACTTAGATTATGACATTTTCTTCTTCAAAAGAAATAGTAAATATCTGAATAAAGGCTCATTGTATTTTAATTATCTTCACCAGTTGTTTTCAATGTCAGGTTCTGCTTCAGGAACAGAATTTGGGAATTAGGTATAAATTCAACGTTCCCATCACCCGGACGGGCAGTGGAGACAATGAAGTTGGCTTTACATGGAATCATCAGCCTTGGTCAGAATGCTCAGCTACTTGTGCTGGAGGTAAGACACCCACTAGGCAGCCCACCCAGAGGGCAGGATGGAAAGCAAAACATTCTGAGCTATGCTTTGTGTTTGCTAAAGAAGCTAATTGGAAATATTTCTTGCAGGTTTGCTTCAAGCTGTAATTTAGCAAAAGAAACTTTGCTTTAATTATATTATATTCCGTTTGTTTTTAACCTCATGTAATTTGTACAGATTTGTTGGTAAAATACATCTTGGCACAATGAGTGTCTCTGCTGGTGCTTCTCCCAAGACTATCTTGAAGGTGGGCTGTTTGCTTTTCGTGAACACATTCTTGGTAAAGAACATCAAGAGTTTTAAATAAGAAAATGAGCAAGAATCAGACGGCACAGATGTAACGTCTTGTAATGGGGGATGAGAATGTATGTCTGTGTGCTTGTGTGTTTGTGTTTGTGTGCTTATATGTTTCCCACAATACTATTCAAACTCCCTTCTGCAGCCATCCAAGTTAAGGGGCTATATACTGGGATACTACAATAATTACTGGTGTCTGGGTCTCTGGGTTAATGGTGTTTGCAGACCCCATGATAGTCCCTCAGAGAGGTAGCTGCTAGGCGGTGGTTGGTGATGTGTTGGTTGTCCCATGTGCGTTTTTCATGGGTGCCTTTTCCCCACAATTTACTCTATTCCTAATCCTCCTCCCTCTAGTGGCCACCAATGCAATTCTTTACCTCTGGCTGGGAGAGCAGGACAGTTGGCTTCCTTCAAAGCCAACACCCTTGCTGCTGCATGGACTGGTGAGTAGAAGTGCTGTGCAAGCAGCATCTTCCTTCTCTCTGGAGACTAAATGCATCGCCTCCACCGTACACCTTGGTCCCAATAGGCAAGGAGACAAAACCTATCCCTCAGGCCTGTGCTGGACTAGAGCACCTCACCATTCCGAAAGCAAAGATTAAATTTTGAATAGTGATATTTAGAATGGGAGAGATGGAACTAAAGTGAATCATCCCATTTTACCCCGTATTCCAAAGTATTACCTATTTTTCCTTTCTGAACCGCTCAGAAACACATGATTTACATGGACTTCATCCTATCTTGTCCTGTACTCACTGACTCTCTAAACACTTCTGATTCTCAAAGCTTGAATCAGAGAAATTATTTTCACAGAAGTGAATAATCACAATAATACATTCAGTAATTTTAGACTCATACAAAATTAAATCATGGATAAACTCCAACTTAAGTAGTAAACACTATGCAAAAAAAAGCAAATGAACAATAATAATGTTTTCCTCCTGTGTGAAGTGTCATGAAACATGGTTATGTGTAATCTGTGGCATATTTAAAAAGATCTCTAACTCCCATCCGTTTTATGTATAAAATGGCTGGTGATTTATAAAGTTTTAAAAACTATAGGGCTTTACTATTTCTTTTAACAAAATAAAGGATATTTGAAATTAATTGTTCAAGTGAATGCCATTATATTATATTATAGTGGCATTTATATATATATATATATATTTCTTTGTTCCAATTAAATTCCTTTTTATTTAATCTATAACTTAACTTTCCCCTTTTCACATACCAAAAAGAAGTCTTAATGATAACAATAAATACATAATTCAGGCCCTGAGGTAAGGTGGGATAAACTTATTAAAGAATCAAAATAATTTAAAGTTCAGGAAATCTAATGAAGTAGTCTAAATGTCGAGGTTGATTAGCTTGGAGAAGAGAAGGCTGAGGGAAAGTATATTATGATAGTATCTTCAAGTATGTGACAGAATGTTGAATGGGAGGTTCTTAGTGCCTGTTCATCTTTGTACTGAAAATTGCTATATTTGGGGATGGTTTAGATTCAGTCTTGTCTGAGGCCAAGGAGGGATTAAGTGAATTCTCAGTGTTCCTTCTAACTCTATTCTTCGTTCAGAAAGTAGATAGTCCAACAAAAAAGAGGTGGGGGAGAAGGCCAAGAGAACTGAATTTAGAAGAAAAACTATGATTTTATTAAAGTAAAGAAGTATGAAAAACCTGAATGTGTGTTATTCTTTTCCATAACACTTGTATTGAGAAATCATAATAGAAGAGTGATTTCTTGTGATGGAGCATAAAACAAAAGAAAAACAAGGAGGGAGCAAATCCCCTGGAAAGAGAATTTTCTCTTTATTTTTTATACTTCTTTCTTCTCTTCTGGAGCTACCAATCCTAGATATTTGAGGTGGTTCTGGGAACTGTAATTCTGCTCAGTTGTGAGTAAAAAGCCTTTCTAAGGCCATTGCCTTGTTTGGAAGAGAGATGTACAGTGTTTGAGAATCAGCAGGCATAGTGTGATGAGCTGCATTTCTTGGTAAGTGGTTCTCAAAGTGTGGTCCCCGAACCAGCAGCATCAATGTCACCTGAGAATTTATTAGAATGCTAATTTGGGGGCCCCATCTCAGACCTACTGAATAGAGTCTCTCTTTGTGGGGCCCCAAAATCTATGTTTTAACAAGTTCTCCAAGTGATTCTGATGCTTGCTCAAGTTTGAGTACCACTGGTCTTGGTTGACAGAGAAACTGAAACAGCACTCTAGACACATAGAATCCACATCCTCATCACTGAAGTCTATGCATCTTTCTAGACTCATTTTGTATCTAAAACAATGTCTGGAACATACTAGGAACTCAATAAATGCTTACAGATAAGTGAATGAACAAAAGGAATTAATTATTTTGACAATTATATATTTGTGTCATTCTTTCCAGTGTGGGAAATGAGAGTTTAGAGTTGTTATTTTTTTTGTAAGGTGGGGCAAAGCAATTGTCAGGGAAAGATAGGATAATTTTGATTATATTCTTTTGTTTACTTTGAATAGGTTGGAAATATTTCCTAGAATATAGAGTACAGATATCAATTATTGGAGTTATTCTTCCTACACATACCCCCACTTTTAACCCAAGGTTCTTTAAATACAGGAGGCTTAGGATTGAGGAAAGGAAAATCCCTTAGGACTCAGGAATCTTGATCAAAGAGAGAGCCAGAGTCATCTGCTCAGTAATGGTAAATGGAACTTCATCTGTTGTTAAGGAATCTTTCAGGAAAAGGTCATTTCTTCTCAGTTTTCACCCAGAAACTAAGGATGAATACTAACGTGTGTTCTTAACTGGGATACTCCACTCTCATCTTTCCAAAGTGGTGCTAGGTATCTTGAGACTGCCAAAACTTTTTAAAATGGAAAAAGAGGGAACAAGAAAGATCTCAAAGAACTTTCTATTGCAGTCTCACAAGACTGTTCAATGTTCTCACGACCTTTGGACTTTGAGTTTGGGAGCAATGTTGATATTTTCTCTTACGAGATCTTTTAAGATAAGAAGTTTTGAGATTGTTTTTCTGTTGCTTAGCAGACCCAGTGACAAATCTAAGACTGCAGGAAACACTGCTAGTGATTCAGTCCAAGAAATGGTCTTTTCTCTGAGTCAGTGCTGACACACTTCCTTAGCCTGAATAAGAACACTGAGATGCTGTGGAGTGTTGTCTTCAGGATAAATGTGATTTTTAAGATACAGTTAAGACTTTTCCTTTGAGAGAATTAAAACTTGACTATTTTCTGAACCATTGTTACTCCCACTAGAGTTTTGTTTCTATACTCTGTAATTAATCTGGCTCCTAAATTTATATACTACTGTTGTATTCGTGATTAATGTGTTGATTGATAAAGCTTGGCTAGGTAGTGAGAACTGTACTATTTTAAAATACAAAGCTTTAGGAGTTTTTTTAAGTAGTAATTTATGCTGATATGCCTTTGCACTGTGACTTTTAAAGATTGAAAAAATGATGTTTATTCATCTTTTGATTTTAGTTATATATACTCTCTTTTTACTGATGTTTGGCTAGATGTGTGGTTTTCAAGTTGTAGTGTGCATCAGAATCACCTGGAGAGCTTGTTCAAACAAGATTGCTACGATCTGCCTCCAGTTTCTGATTTGGTAGGTCTGGGGAAGACTCCAAGAATTTGCATTTCTAACAAATTTCCAAGTGATGCTGGTGATACTGGTTCAGCAACCATACTTCAAGAAACATTGGGCTAGATACTTAGATTTCATAAAATAAATGTCTATTAAAACAAATTAACATATCCTTTAGGTAATAATCCATATTATAGTTGTAATCACATTACACCTAGTGTTTTTAATGATAAATGGTTCTAGCTCAGCTGTGTAATGACAAATAAAACTTTACAGTTTATGAAACATTTTTTGGTTCCCTGTTTCATTTGCTTATTCTCAATAGCACCATGAGATAGGCACTGCTATTGTTATTCCTGTTTTACAGTAATACTCAAGTGAAGTAACGCTGAAATCAAGACTTAGAAGTCTAGTGATTTCTTTTTTTTTTTAATGTAGCATTTTCTCTTGTAATAAAAATGGTCCTTTACCTTGAAGAGAGCTTTTTCATCAGTTGACATCATCAATAGAGCAACATGATATATTCCCCACTCAAGAATTTCTCCTTTACTAGCTTGAAATTTCATTTTTTCAAATGCTTTCCCTAAAGCAATGATTCTCAGTTTTGGCTGCACATTGGAATCACCTGGGGAACTTTAAACAATTTTGACGCTTGGGCCCGCCCCCAGAGATTCCGATTTAAGTGCTTGGGAGTATGGTCTGGGCGTCAGAGTTTTAAAAGGTCCCTAGGTAATTCTAATGTGTAGCCATGGTTGAGAAGTACTGCCTTTGAGGCTAATTGAAGGTTTATTTAGTCTTCAAATAATTTACATTCAGATGCAAATACCTCTGGGAGCATTACTAACTCACACCTCTGTTATTAGTTGGCTACTAGTGGAATGCAAACGATTTAGGTATAAGTATCTGGGGTGGGAAGGTAGCTAGGGACATCAGAGAAGGAAATGAAAAAAGTGGTAGAATACCAATTAATTTCATAATTTTGTTTAGTGTGGCCATTGGCCTTGAACATGCCTTTAGAAAGCTTTTTTGTAGTTTACTTTATTTACATGCTTTCTTCTTTACCTGATAGGTCATTTATAAGCATCTAACTAATGCTTTCAAAACTGACCGAAATTGTGCTAAATATCATTTCTTGGCCTTTTGGCTAAGATCAAGTGCAATTGTGCTAAACAGATTTTCCAAACTTCTTTCTTCTCATTTCAAGTTTCTGTGGTACTTAGGGAGCTAAAATGAATAAGTGGTTATGTACTTAACCAACTTTAATTTAGACTCAAGTCAGAATATGAGGCCCCTGTTTTAATTCAATATTTGTGAAAACTGATAACAAACTTTTTTTTTCTCTTTGTGACTTATAGTTGTAATCAGAGAAGGCCTTTTATTGTTTTAGGAAATTGTTGTTTTTGTCAGGGAATGAATTTTTGCAAAATGCAGCAGTATTCATGATAATTTCCTCCCCTATCTTTCTGGATGTGCTCTCATTTCCCACTATTCAAACCATTCCCCTTCCACTCCCACCCTTCTCCCCGAACCGCCACCCCCACCCCGCAACTCCTCCTCTTATTTAATACAACCCTTAGGCTTTAAAGCAAAACTTCCAAAACCAATTAACTGAGAGTTGATGCTGTACTGTTGTACCTGTTCTGTTAGGAAAGAAACCTTAAGGATCCTTTATTTGTGCAAAGAAAGGTCAGAAATACATATGTATTTTCATGTATTAGTTTTACATTTATACTGTAAATAAACAGTCTTCGTCGTGCAATCAGTTCTACTGACACTTCTGATTACTTTCTTCAAACTGTTTTTTCTAGGCTTTTCTTTCTCTTTGTACAAAAAATTGCATACCAATTTGGTCAGGTTTCTGCTGACAAAGGCATCTCTCTGCTAAACATTCATTGCTTAGCAGCTCAGGGGTAAAAAAAAAGATAAGCTAAAGCTATGCTTAGATGGAGGACTGGGAGGGGGAGACAGGTTTATTTTTAGAGGCAATTTTGATTTTGTTTGAAGATCAAAGGGCACAGATTTTTCTTACTTATACAATGGAGTGTTTCAGGAATGTTTCTAATCAACTGTCTTTGACCATTTAGAATGTTATTACTTTTTCTTTTACATTTACATAGCCTAATTAATTTTTATTGTGTGTTTGATGCTCAAATTTTATAAAGATGCTTGTTTTATTTGTTATTCTTTTGTTTGTTTGTTTGTTATTCTTTTTCTTCCCTGGATGGCATCTTAAGCCTAATGTGTTGTGTGTGTGTGTGTGTGTGTGTGTGTGTGTGTGTAGCATATAAATTTTAAAAAGATTTTCTATGTTTTTCCTCTTTTTAACTAGGGCAAATTCTTTTTATTTTACTTTTTGTGGTTTCACCTGGCTCACCTGGATTCTTATACATATTGAAACTGGTTTCTACTCTTTAAGATTTTTAAGATGCTTTACATAGTTTCCAAGTACTATTTGTATTTTCCTGATTTAGGGCCATATTTTTCACAATGCCCCATAGCACCCCAGGACACTACAGCAGACTCACAGAGGCACTGCAGAATATTGTACGTTTTCAATAGAAACACAGTGACACGGTCATACACCATACAAATTATTACTATTGAGTTGTTTGGACCTAACTACATAATAAGTGAAACTCAGATTTTTTTTTTTTTTTCTGCCTGGGAGGGCTGTGAAGAAAGTACTGGGACACTAAGAGTACTGTGAACCAGGAAAGTTTGAGAACTCTTGATTTCAAATGAGTGTCAGTAAAGTTGGATAAAAATTAGTCACCTGACTTCCTTTCAGTAGATGGTGAACTTCATTTCATAAGAGGAAAAAAATGCATATGAACTCCTTATTCAGGGTCCTGGTGATGTTCAGAGTTTAAAAATGGAGACTCTTCTGCACTTCCATTAAGAAACTAGAGGTTTTGAGTAATATGTAAATTTCCCCTTCATATCTGTATTAAGTATTTCTTCTGATGTGCCCTCCTGAATATGCTTCCTTCCTCTGTCTCTGTTAGTTCAGTTTCAGGTTAGTGGGTGATTAAAGTGAAAGAAAAAAGAGAGAGAAAAGAAAAAGAAACTATATATTTAAAAGAGCCCCTGATAGCAAATTCTCCCTTGCAGTTTACTACCTAACAAGTTTATGTAATAATCCACACTATTCCATTTATTAATAATAGACTTTTCAAATTATGTTAATGAATCTATCATGCAGATTACCTGGCCCCTTTAGAAAGCTGGATATTTCTACATTGTTTCTATGGAAGCACTTTATGTTAATGTTACATATTTTATTGTTTCCAAGAATGATACAACAGAACTATAATTGTGCACTTAAAAGTACGTAAGTCCATTCTAAAATAACAATTTTAAAAAGTAATTATTAGAAAAATATGATGCAGTCTTTTTGCCAGTACTAATATCTGACTGAAAGAGAATAGCTCTCAAAGTACCAGATAAAACAAAGGCAAATGCTTTACATATTCACAGATGCCCTTTTAATTTCTTTGCTAATTCTAACATGGCTAACATATTTAATATCACTAATAATGGTCAACTGACCATTAACACTTGTATTGCAGCTTATAAAGGACATATTCACTTAACTTGGAAAGAAACTCAAAGTGGAGGGGTCCCAAAATGGAACAGAGGAAAACAAAATTCAATTGTTTTTCAAGTTTCAAGTTTCAAAATAGACTTGATTTTCAAGTTTCAAAATAGACATTAATAAGTCAAATCTTATAATTGTTTGCTTCACTTTAATTTAGGAATTACTATCCAAAATTTACTTTGAGTTAAGTAAAAGATACCAGATGGAAATTTTAGTTTGAATAATTGAAAGCCCTTTAGTCATTGTCATTTCTTTCCCTTTGAAGAAATATAGTTATATAATTAGTTTTTAAGAAAAATTCCCTATAAAAGATATTTTCTGTGTGAGGTTGTACTATTGTTTGAAACTATGAGGGTCCTTTTACATTTGGTTCCTGTATATACCAAACTTAGACGTAAAACAGATCACTGTGATATTTTTAATGATAACACGTCCCTTGTAAAACGTGACTTGAGTTTGCAAGGAATAAAGATTTGCATCAGCTTTGTTCATTATTCTGTAATTTTCTCTTTGGTCTTTGAAAAATAAAATACCTGTAAGACTAGACAATAGTCTATCACTGCATTGACTGTGGCATTCCCCTGTTCACTCTCTCCTATCATCCCCTTCTTTCAGTTCATTTTCAATGTTGAGAAGGAAGAGTACCCTTTAACATATGGGATTAGTTGTACCAGGCATCAGAGCAGGGCACCTGTGAACATCACAGCTCCCAAAAGCCTATGCTCTGTAGCCATCAGTTGCACCTGGCTCGGTTCTCATGCAACATGCCCTTGAGAGGGCTACTCCTCTAGGTAAACTCATGCTCTTGGCTGGTTCATGCTTCAGAAGTTAATACGTTTTTTTCTTTTATTTGTCTCTAATAATTATTTCTATTTATCTTTTTCCTTAAGTATGTAGCTTCCCCTATAGAATACACTTTTTAAAAAAATTCTTTGAATTCTCCTGTATATTTTCAATATAATTTAAGCTTTCTAACTTCTTGTAAAAAATTTAATTATGAAAGTTTAGTTTGATAACCTGACATTTTTTACTGTTTACCCTTGCATATTGTGGCTTGCATTTTTCTCTAGTGTTAAGTTTATAACTGAGGGCAAGAAATCTGTGCTAATCTAAAACACTCCTAATGCTGTTTTCCTTCCTCTTCCATTTCATTTCTGTTGCTTTAGAGATTATATTCTTCTCTAACATGAATAGGGCTGGGATACATCTTACTCACTGAAAAACTTGGGTAAGGCTGAAACCAAAGTTTAAGTGCTTTCCTATTGTATTTATGATCTGTGTGTCACAGGTCATGTTTCACTTCACTGAAATTTTGTCCCAAATCTCATTTTTGACAATCATAACACTATGCATCTTTACAAGGTATTATGCCTAAAATACTTTGGGAAAAAATAAAACTTCTTGTAATGATAAGCATTATCATCCTGATTTTATAGGATCTTATGATATTATTATTCCCATTTTTTATCTAAACAAAATTAAGATTTTAGTTTAAAACTATACAGCTTGTTTATGATTGTGTCCTTGTTATAATTCAAATATGAAATATTTACTCTTTGGTTCCAAGAAAAGGATTCTACATATAATTAAAGAAAAGCTCCTTATTGGTAATAAATCCATCACAATGTATGGAAGAAACTCAAGACCTCCTTGTACTCCAGCATCATTCCTCTAAAGTGTTTAATGAAATACCCAAAACAAATAAGCTCCTACTAAAGTTCATGGAAATTCCTTTTTAGTATAATATGAGTTAATTCTTTATATTAAGAAACTTGTCTCTCACAAAGTCCTATTTCTAGTTAGTGTTCTGCCTCTTGACATGTCTAACCCCTTTGATATGTACCTCACACTGCTAAGAAATGAGACACTGAAACACGACGCAGAACCAAATGGAATCTAACAAATGCCTCTTTTCCAGACTTCTTATTCTGTACCGGACAGGGGAAAAGCAGATCTAGAAGGGGGAAAAATGAACAATTGAATTGTGGAGGAAAAAAGAAAAGACAACTTTCATAGAATTTTGGATCTGAAAGGAACATTAGAAATCATCTGATTTTTTGGTCTCATTTTACAAAGGAGAATGAAAACTTGCCTTAGATCATTTACCTAAACTGCCTAGAACTCAAAAAGAGGTAGTAACTAAACATGACAGAAGTCAGAGTGAGAAAAAAATATCGTAACAAGATAAAGTGAAAGGGAATTACCTCAGACATTTGGCTATGAGAAGAGTTCTTAAGATCCATGAAGATAAAGGAAAGAGAAATCAGACAGCAACATAACAAAATGAAGGAACTATTAAATTAGAAATATTACATCTGAAAGTGCATTGTTTTATTAGATAAGGTAGGTTCCATAATATAATTATAATGGTACTTGCTTTATCCCCTCCCTTCATTATTAATGTAATCTCATTGAGGTCAAGTCTGTCTCACTCATTTTCCCCCTTATGATAATGAAAACCCATGGCTTAGACTTAGTAGGAATTCAATGAGTTAAGTTAGACCTTTCCATGGAAGAGATTACTGTTAATTTATAATGAGTAGTCAGAATTCCCTCCAGGGATAGTGTGATTTCAAATAAACGCAGTATATGTATGCGCCACCCTACCTTACCATCACTAAACAGAGTTGTTCTAGAAAACTAAATATTTTTAGAGCTGCATTCTCCTTTTCTTAATCCTGCTTCCTTGGGACATTTAATTTTGCTTAAGACAGAAGGGAAGACGCTGGAAAGGCAGAGAAAGAAAACCTTTGGGAGATAAAAACTAGCAGGAGGCTCTTGAGAAGAAGGAAGCAAATGGGTGGAGCTGATTGGTACCCTGATGCCAGCTGTCAGATCCAAGGCAGATGGGCTTTGCTCTGCCCTACAAATGCTTATGTCTGGCCAATAATCACACAGCACAGCAGCCAGATTCCAGCCATGAAAGGCAGAGCAGAGAGACATTTTTTTCCTGGCACTTGTTGCTCTCTGGATGCTATCTGCACTGAAGATTTAGATTAAATTAATGTTGTTGGCCATATGGTCTGTATACTGTGGTTATATAGTGTTGTCTTGGTTGCTAGCTACTTTGGATGCTGTGGTTAAGCAAATTGTTGCTTTAGCCACCAACCACATTTGTACTGTAAGCTCTGACTTATTAACTTTTTCCCCCCTATTCTTCAGAAAACTGTTTCTTGGGTAGATAGGATGTGCTTTGCCACTAGGTTAAATTATCTAGATGTTGATTAGCCCATCAATCCCAAAGTTACACTTTTCCTTTCTGTCTTTCCCTTACTGACTTACATGTAGTTACAGACTGCTCACTTACCAATTGAATCATCTAGGACTGAAATGCTGGTTCTTATGAGTAGATTTGAGAAGACCTAGAAGATCTTTCTCTTGCCCTTAACCTCTCCCACATCCTTCTTGGTTTAATACATATCACTCTTTCAAATGAGATTCAGGTCGTAATTTCTGTGCATTAAGTGCCCTCTCTCTACTTTTAAAATGATGAACTACCCTGAGAAAAGCAATAAATTGCTAAATATTGTTACACATGAACTTATTAAATGATTTAATTATCTGAAAGAAGAGAGATGGGACATGAGAACATTGAGCAGCTTATAAGAAGAGTAGGAGAGGGACTGAAAAGGAGGCAAGAAATGAAGAGGAGGAATGGTCTCTAAAGTCTTCACTCAGGATTGGCTCTGCAGCTGCTGAGCAAAAGACCCTATATTCTTGAACCATCACCATTTCCTAGAGTAAGCACAACAAATGAAGGGCTCCATATAGGACTCACTCGCAGCTTGGTGGACTTCTTGCTCATTTTCCTATGGTGTATGCTACTTCAAAATACTAAATGCCATTTCTTCACGTGTAGCTTGAGCAGTGATTCAAGTTGGGTACTCCTTCCTCCCATTGGACAGCAGAACCTTTGATGGGCAAGTAGATCATCTGTAACTTTTAGCAGAAATTAAATATAAGATCTGACAAATTTAAACTTCCAGGCTAAAAATAAGAGTTATATTTCCGTGTTAAGAACCATCTTTGGTATCAAAGAACCAAAATGGTAAGCAAATTAAAAGACTCTAAACAGGATACACCCATTTTAGAGAGTTTAAAGTAAATATATATTGGTAATGGCATCTCTGTACTTAAATTTTGTAATATGAAACCATTAAAGTTTTTTTTTTTTAAGCATGGAAGAGGAATTGCGTTTAAAAACAGAATTGGGTATAGAATTTGCATGCCAGTAACTTCAGGTGTTTAAGAATAAAATATAATTAGTGCAATTTTAAGTTTGACCAATTAAATTCTGCAGAACACCTGCATATCTCCAGGGGATATGGGCACTAAGCCACCAGAATTTTGTTTTTGATTAGGCATATACTGACTGGTCATACGGACATTTTATGTTTTGGGTTATAAACTATACATCTTTAGATTTGAAAGCATAGTGGTTTTGTGTAACTGGATGTAATTATTCCTGAAAGGTTTAAATCAACTTCTTAGCAATGTTTTACAGATTACTTTAAAAGAAGCTATGTACAAGAGGGTTGATCATATAAAAAGATTCTAAACTCAATCATTTCTCTTGTTGACTTGGTTTAGATTATTTCCAGTTGATCTGTGTTTTCTAAAGCTAAAAGCTGCATTCTCCTTAATCCAAAAGTATGTGTTGAAAAATCCATCCAATTAGGTGCATTGGTTTAGAGAGTTATTCTGTTGCTGCTGATTTAAAAAGAAAAAAAAAAAAAATTCTGTAAACCTGCCAAGTGTGGGGGTAAAAGTTGGAAGGAGATTTGTGCTATTGAAGGGAGATAGTTCAGCATTTTAGGAAGGTTTGGAATAGATTACTAGTATAGTCAGTCAGTTCTCGAGTGTGAAATACCACACTGTCTAATATGACATTTTAGAAGAAAATTAATAAAAGATGAATACAAGGAAAATGCATCTTTGTAAAATACAGTTATTTCAGCTGCTTATTCAAGGACTTTCATTTTTACTTCATAAAAAATAGCATTCTGAAATTATGAAAGTGAAATGTACCCCCAAATATCCTAAATTCTAGTTTCTAAGAAGTCTGAGAGGCATGACAAAATTAAGTCAATTTGTAATTCTCAGCACTTAGCTCAATATCTCATAAGAAGTACAGTGCCTTGTATTCAGTAATTATTCTCTATTGAATGAATGAATGGATGAATGAATGAATGAATGAATGACCTGCCAACCATATTTAGCTGGCATTTTTAGTTTGTGTACTATGTAATTTTAAATTAATTACTGGATCCCACCAAAGAACAAAATAACCTTAAAAATAAAGGTCCAGGGCTTCCCTGGTGGCGCAGTGATTGAGAGTCCACCTGCCGACGCAGGGGACATGGGTTCGTGCCCCGGTCCAGGAGGATCCCACATGCCGCTGAGCGGCTGGGCCCGTGAGCCATGGCTGCTGGGCCTGCGCGTCTGGAGCCTGTGCTCCGCAACGGGAGAGGCCACAGTAGTGAGAGGCCCGCGTACAGCAAAAAAATAAAAATAAAAATAAAGGTCCAAAGCAAAGATATGAGATTGTGGATAATTTTTATTTTGTTCTTTCTGGTTTTGTGTATTTTCCAAATTTTTAACAATAAATGTTATGTAGCTGAAGTTTTTCAAGATCATACATGGCTAGAATTTATCTTAAAATCAAATGTAAATCTTACCTCTAATAACTAATATCTCATCTGTGATTCAAATTGCAGAAGCCTTGCTTTTATATTAAAGGCTACTTTTAAAAACTAATGTCATTATAACCAAACAACATTTCTACGATTTTTAAAGGAAGTAGAATTTTATCTTAACCTGTAGAAACTGAATTGATGTTTCTGCCACTTATATAAAGCAATATCAGTTCCATTTTGTAGTGTTGAAAATGTTTATCCTCCCTCAGTAAAATAAAATAAAAATAAAAAGTTTATCCTTTTCTGAAAAACAACCGAGATACTAGCTTGAATGCCAACTTCCTTATTGCAAGTTTAATCATCTTTTTTTAGTTATTAAATGTATTTATAAAAGTTGGCTGAAGTTGTAAATCCTTTGTGTAAGTGGATGTTTTGAGTCTCCCCCCTCCAAGTATAATTATATTTGAATGGTTATTTAAAAAAATAACCATGCTAACCTATAAAAGCAGTCCCCTGCTCCTCCTGATAGGAGCAAGTATTGAACCCAGGTAGATGGCTATTCTGAGCCACTGTGGCAGTGGGTGTTGAATCCTATGACTAATAATAGAGATTTTTGTCCAGGTGAATCACATGGACTTAGTTATCTGCCCACTGGAATGACACAGTGAGGAGATATGTGGTGAATACTGTGGAACATCTGTGAATGGGTCAAAGCTATGCCTGGTGTGAATCATTCTTCCCTCAAAAATCTAAAGTTTAATAGTTAAAAAATTCCAAACTGTTGTCGCATAAACTGAGATATTTGGCCTATTCAAGGGGTTGGGATGGAATGAATACAGCACATACTCTGAGACATTTTGCAAGTAAGTTGTTTGTCTATATTTTAAACCCCTAAATTTAGGAAAACCAAAAAACTTGATCAGTAAGAGCCTTGGGTCACTGCAAGTAATAAAATATACCTTCTTCATCTGCTCACCACCATCATGGAGGCTATGGGACTTAATGGTTTTTGCCATCAGGGAAAGAGATTTCCCTATCTTTAAATTCAAAGTGCTTAGTTAGAAGTGTGCAAAACATGATGACTGAGGTACTCCCACCTGCAGACTCCCAGGATGTTTAAGGGACCTTGGGGAAGCATTTGCTGCGTAGCTCTTTAAGTGACAGTTTCCTTCACTGAATGGTCCTGTTTCACATTGATTTCCCTAATTTGGGGTCAAACTCTTTTCTTTAGGGCACTACTAAAAGCAACTGAGAAAAAAAAAGAAAAACTGAAGGTTTGTGTGGGGCTAGGTAGGTATGAAGCTGTAGTTGCTTGGATACTGCTAATGCTGCTTTTATAACTGGTTCTAGGTAATTTAGCCTACCGGGTTATAGAGATGGGATGGATGAGTAGGGGGATAGCTTAGTTTGTGCTTTTATTTTCAATTCTGGGAGTAAGCTGCTACCTCTATAGGATCTGGAACATTTAGCATTGTCTTGTAGATTGACTTTCCTCTGAGACCTTGATACACCTATCTTTGCTTCTTTTGATTCCTCCACACTGAAGAGAAAATGAATCTGCATGAAGTCTATTCACCAGGCATGTTTACAGATAAGAGTGTGTTTGTGTGTGTCTTCGTATTTTGTGAAATGTGAGCAAGGTGTGGTGGATATCTTTGCCAATAAATAATAAACATATATTTAGAATTTTACAAATTTTATGAGAATATTTTTAGCTGTGGCAAACAGGTTACATAGACCAATTTTTAAGAATGAGATAAGTATTTTGTAAGTTAATATTTGATGGAAAATGTGTATATCTGTTTGCCAGTGGTGAAATGAACAAGGGCCGACTTTATCAAAGCAAACAGATTACTGATGGGTTGCAGTCTAAAGAGGCTCACTGCAGTCTTTAAATTCTAGACTTTGTGGGCTTTCAGAGAAATAAATCTGTAAATGGAAGGAGAAAAAATGAAATGTGTGAATGTTACGTGTTCCTAACAAAGACTAAATTGATTGGATTTGTCCTACAAAATATTAAAAAGTAAATTTGTCCCTAATGTTTTGTTTTTACATAGATATCCAACCATTGTTTTGCACTGAAATGTATATTCATACATTTTATCTGATGATATTTTGGGAAAATAAAGTTTCTTTTTTTAAAGGAAAGCATGAAGAAGAATATACAAATGGGAATACTAATTGTTTAAAATTACCAATAGTTTCTTTTCTGAACTTGAAAACAGTTATGTTTCTAAATATGAGAACAATAATTTTGCCTAAATTTGCAATATAATGACCAGGTCTTCTCTCCTTTTTAGAGGAGCAGTCAAATGTTTCTGGAACAGATAAGACAGCAGCGATCCAGTGAGGTTGATCCCCCACAGAGGAAAGCTATGCATACCTAACTTACTGGAAGGTAAACTACTCTTCAATTAATGATGTCCTCCTTTTCTCAAGGTGTCCAAAGACAGGAGGTGGTCTGTAAAAGGTTGGACGACAACTCCATTGTCCAGAACAATTACTGTGACCCTGATAGTAAGCCACCTGAAAATCAAAGAACCTGCAACACTGAGCCCTGCCCACCAGAGTAAGTAAGAGAAAGAAGTGAGAATTATTTTCTTCAAGTGCAAAGAGAAAAACATTAGATATTCTTATTTGGAAACATACATTCATACGATATAAATAAATTAGGCTGAGAAAAGGGGGTAAAACATCACAGAGGGTGGAATTTTGATTCCTATTTATCCACAGGACTTAGTAATTAACCCCTTTAAAGCAGGAACTTCAATAGGTTGATCCTGGCATAGTGCTGGCAATTGTCATATTTCATTAATTCTAAAGCACATATCATTTGCATTTTAACATCTCTGAAATTAGATTCATTTTGCAATTGATGGTATCTTACAATAATAATAGGCATTATTTTTCTTTAATGGTACATAAAATAATGGTATCTTAGATCCAGTAAAATATAGTAGATTGGCGTGCAGTCCTATCTTTTCCAGATATTTATCCTAAAGGCTTAAAGACATTTTAAATGGTTTAGAAATATTCTGTAATGGAGTATCAGTGCTTTAATTTGCTGACCCAGTTTTAAGTTCTGTCATCCTAAGGCATCCTGTCTTCTGAGTGTAGAGCACAGGCCTAGAGGTGTACTTCAGTCCCTTTCTGTTGATTAATGTAGCAGTTACAACTCACTGTAAAGGGAGGTACAAGAAGAGAGCCCATCCATCTTAATGATGACTTTTTAAAAATTTAAACTTAAAAATATGAGACCTGCTATCAGTGGGCCACACTGTATAATCTGTAGGAACAGAAAGGTTTCTTGTTTGAGCAAAAGGCAATAATTATGCGAAAAAGGACAAAGATGCTGAGTTAATCCTGAAAATACTGATCTTTGTAGAGATTTTGCCTGATTGACAATAGCAAGACAAAATATGTGTGAATGGCATTTCATTCTTGTGTGAGAAATCAGAGTAACCATTATCCCCCAGATTAGCTAATTATCCCAACATGAAATTGATAAAGAAAGCGAGTGTAGGCAAATGAGATTATGTATTCCAAGCTCTCTAGAACTGGAGAGGAAAGCTCTATAATGAAGTAAGCCTTTTTCTAAAAGTGGAGTCACAAAAATCTGGGACTTACAATGGATAAAGAATGCAGGTCCCTAATATGGTTAAAGCAAGATGCATTTCTTGATATTTGTTCCAAAATAATAATGCCTTTGAACTTTCAATATCCAAAGTCAGTGTCTGCCTGAATGTTTTAATTTTAAAGGGAAATATTCACTCCTAGTCTCTAGAAAAGGTTTAGGGCAGTGGCTACCAAATAAGGAACACAGAATCTAGGGTGATAGAAGTTTTTATTCTAAGACTTTTAAAATTTCATGTCTCTTCTTTTTCAAATGTGATCACCATGTAACTAACTCCTTAAAAGCCAGACATGAGAAAGTATAGAAATACAACCTATGATATGTATTACAAAGACAAGATATTTGTTTTTTTATTTTCCTTTCTTCTGCTAATTATTTTTATAAATTTATCTCAAGAGAAACTGAAAAGCTATATAAAACAAAGTGATGCTCAAAAACCACAAGATATTTTTTGACGTTTCCAATAACTTAAGCATATTTTCATATAATTGTGAGCCTTAACCCAGTAAATTAATTCCCTGACACTCAGTACTTTAAGTATTATATTTGTCATGATCAGCCATTTAAGGCATCTGAGTGGGCCTGGTCACACCTGTTCTATTTTGGCCTCAGCTTTTTTATTTGTTTAAGTTCAAATGCTATTCAAACATCCTTTGAGGTTCCAGTGGTTGGTCATTTCATTCCATATATCATGTGCTTGTATATTACATGGGAGATTTTTTTTTTAACATTTTAAGGATAATTGACATATTGGAATTAACCTACGCAATTAAAATTGTTTCATATTTCCCTTCCTTTTGTAGTTCAGAAATAAAAAGTTACTTCTTAACTTTTTTTGTTGTTTGGAGATAAGAAAATGGAATTTGAAAAAGATAGAAAATTTAGACAAACAGTTTTCTTTGTTGGAAAGATCTAATGATACGTATTTAAAATATTTCTCTTTTATCAGTCCAGTTTTTCTTAGTTCCTTTTTAATTTCTTCTTTATTCCTTTGAATTCAGACTATGAAAAAGGAAGTCTTAATTATTCAGAATGGTTGTCATATGTAATAAGATTCCCAGTAGGCATTGGTATTATAGAGATAAGGCTCACTGAAAAACTACTGAATTCAGTAAGACTTTAAATGAGTGTGGAAGAGAGAAGGTTTTTCAGATGACAGTGTGATAATCATATTTGGGTTTTGTCATACATATTAAAGCGTAAAATTTTTTAAATGCAGATAAGTAGAAAGAAGAAACTAAAAAGACACAATATTGTAAGACCACTGTTAATATTTTGATCTATATATTTCATCTTTTTCTATGTCTACATAGATACATGTATATAAAAAATGGAATTATATTATTTATGATGCTTTGTAGTCAGTTCTCAACATATTGAACATTATGTTGTTCTGAACATTAAACATCATCTACAACATTTAGTAGATATGTCATTATTTATTTAAATTGGTTTTCCACTGTTGAACAATTTTGTCTGGGTCCTAGCTTTTGATCCCTTTCTATTCCACAGCATTAACCATTTTTGCTACTAAAACTCTGCTCTCTATAATTATGCCCTTATGCTAAATGAATAGGAATAAAATTTCTGGTTCAAATGGAATTATATTTTACTCTCTGAAACAAACTGTCAAATTGCTCTCTAGAAAGAATGTATGAATGTATATTCCCACCAACAGTATGTATATGACCGTCATTTTCCTGAACTGAACAACACCAGGTATTATTTTAAAAACAATCTTTAACTATTTTATAGGGAAGAAAAACCCTTGATATCTAATTGCTATTTTGTTTTTTGTGCTAGAATTGCTGGTGAGGCTGAACATTTAAAAATTATGTTCAATGGCCATTTGTATTACTTCTTTTTTGCTCTTCATGGCCTGACCCATTTTTCTACTGAAGAGTTTATCATTTTGTTATTGATTTGTATTAACTCAGTGTATTAAGAATATTAACTATTTTAGACATATTTTTTCCTAGTTTGTTATATATTTCCCATATTATGGTGTTATGATCTATTTTTACTTATAAAAGTTATTTTAAATACTATGTAGGAAAACTATCAAACTTTTATTTCTTTCATTGGTATAATGTTATGAAGGCCTTACCCACTTTATGATTATACTTTCAAAGTTCTTTTTTAAGATAAACTCTATCTGAAATATATTTGCCTGCTTTGAGAAAAGGATCTATATTTATTTTCAAATATTATTGTTTTCCCAATACCATTAATTTAAAATCCTAAATGGTATTTTTTAATCAGAAATTATCTAATGAAATATTTTAAATGTCCTTTAGTCATATTGGAGACTTTATAAGTAGAGTATGGAAAGATAGAGGGCAGTAAGGTTTATCCTTGTTCTGCATAAAGAAAATACAGGGGACTAGGATGAATAGACAAAAGAGGCATTGGTAAAGAAATAATAATAATAATGTTTATTTGGAGGACCTTGATAGACCAGAGGAAGCCTTGCTGGAAAAAAGTAATGTGGTCAGAGCAGCAACTCTTTTTTGAGAAAAAGAATAGTAGTCAAGATGGTGAGGTGACTAGGGATAGGAAAAAAACAAGAATTCTAGAGGCATTGAATGAAAATGGTAGGATTCATGACATAGGCAGAAATAATTAGGAAAAGGAAAAGGGAGGAGCTGATATTAAAGAGCATGACTGATAGGAAGCTAGTGCCCCACTGTAAGAAAAGGAAGTAATGTTGAGTTGGAATCCAAAGAGAAAGGCCAAGAGTTCAGTTTTGACCATACTATCTTTTAATAGCAAGAATATTTGTATATATGACCTCATTTGAAGAGTCTTTGGATGCTGAATATAATTCCTGTATGTTACTGTGATTTTTAAATTTGCGAAGATCAGAAAGGTAAAAACAGTGGAGTACAGTACCTTGTGATAATACTGTGACCAAGAATTAAAAGACATTTTTTTAAGCAACTGCGATATGGAAGGCACTGTGCCTTAGGAAATGGTTCCTTTTCCTAAGGACAATCTAATTGGGCAAATACATATAAAAATAACTATAGTACAAGGCAAAATATGTTAAGTACAGTAAGAATTATAAGCAAAAGGGCAAAAGGATGGTCAGACTGGAGAGAGATTTTTACCCAGGGGCTAGGTTTTCTTTAATAGTATCTTTTTATTTTGAGTCATTTCACCTCACCCCATGGATGACTATAATCTGTTATTTTAAGTTTAGAGAAAGATCATCAGAGTCCTCTATAAAACTCCAAAATGTAAGACCTGGGAGGAATCATAGAAATCATATAAGTCAACTCCCATCATCTCATTCTCTTCCCTCAATATTATTGTTTGTCCTCTTAAAGTACAGATAGTGTAGATCAGATTACACAGGCTGCATCAAGCCACTCATTTCAGACACTCAAACGTGAATCCCACTAAACTGTATAGCTTCTTCATCCTGGTGAGGATGAAGACAATTTTATCACTGGGTCTTCAGCTCAGAAAGAAATAGCCCCAGTATTATTCAGATTATAATAATTCAGCAATTGATAGTCTCAGAGAGAATTTTCGTGCTCATATTTTACCACTGAAACTAGAGGATGAAAAAGAGAAATAGGGAGAATGTCATCAGAGGGTCAAATACATGGAGAATGAAGTTGAAGGAAGCAGTCTGTCTTACACTAGACAGGAGAGTGGTGAAACTGGGGCTAATAGATGCAGTGGTAAAATTGCAAAACTATTTAAATAACTGGATGGTGATTTAATCCTTTAGAGAGACATGGGAAGGGATGATTTGGTGAGCAATAAAGATGCAACAGGGACTGAATGTGAAACCTGAAATCAAAGTTAAAGTCAGAAGGAAAATTGGAAGTGTAGTTAACATTTTTACTTTCATACATTCTGAGTTAAATGCTAGAGTGATACATCTAGGTTAAAAGATGGTTGGCAATAAAAGAGAGGACGAAGAATAAAAAGGCGGAGGTGGCCCTGGCCTCGTGCACCAAAAAAAACAGCAACACCTCCTGAAATCACTGCTGTTACTCTGGGCACCTGTGTTTAATTTGAAGGCCTCCATCCCTCTTACATTATGAGACCTAATGAGATCATGGCTGGAGATGGTATGACTGAACTTTTTGTGGCTGAGTTATACACATTGCTGTTTTATCCCCTAATCTTGGTGATGAAATCACTGCTGCGAATTGAATCAGAGTTTCACTATGGCTGGCATGCAAGTTATTATTCTCAATACACATTTTCCTCTTTACCAAAAATGGTACTAACAACTTAGGATCCTGTTCATCTGCGGAAAATAAAATGGAAAGAATATGAAAATCACTTTAAATCTCCTCTGGAAAACGACTTAGAAAAAAAGTGTTAATATCAGATTTTTTAAATTCAGGATTAAATTGCCATTCTTTAAATAAATCTTATGTTGAAAATTTTAAAATTTTTGACAAAATATATTTTTAAGTTTGAGAAACTGGTTAATTATGATATTTCTAAATGCTGGTTTCCCTCTGTAAGTAAAGAAAATAAAAATAATAATAAACAAAGGCCATTGTGGCTTATTTGGCTGAGTGTAGGCTCAAATTTAGGATACTAGTACTCTGACTTCACTAAGGTATTATCTTCCACGTACAAAACTGGCACAAATGAGCTAAGTTCGTGAAAAGAGGTGAAATTTGTTCTTAAACTTTTAATACTCTTCTCTCTGGTTACTCTCCTACCAAGAGCATGAGCATATCCATTTAGGATATATGTGTGATTTATAAAGCACGGATTGAAGAAAATGTCTTTTGACCTCATGCTTGTGATCTGGATTCTATTATTTGGCAGTGTTATAAATGAAATCCAGTGGATATCAACTGATGGGGGATCTAGTCCTAGCTCCATCATTGCACTTTTCATGATTTTGGAGAACTGTTTTCCTAACACTGGGTCTTACTTTCTTCTGTAAAACAAAGCACAGTGCCTTGAGCATAGAAGGCATTCAGCATATATTCATTACATTAAATACAATAATATATCAGTCAGGACTCTGGTTGGAAATAACACAACTTCAACTTTGGCTAGCTTCTGCGCTTAAGAGGATTTGTTGGTTTATATAACAAAGCTGAGGGAATCGTAAGAGTGGACCTAGCTTCAGGAATGGCTGGAATCAAGCACTCAAATACCTGCAGGACTCTCTAGCTCCTCTGCATTCTTTCAGATCAGCTAATTCCACTTGACAGGGGACATGGCCATCATCAGCTCTTATATCTTTATACACCTTTGTGACCAGAAAGGAAAGCGTCCCTTTTGCTTATCGTTGAGATATAAAAATTCTAAAGCTGAATTCTTACTGGTCTGATTGGGATCATGATTCATACCCTTGGACCAATTAATGTGCCCAAAAGAGTGAGTCCTGCAGAAATACTACACACACACACACACACACACACACACACACACACACACACCTGAAATTGTATATATGAAAGTTCATTGATGACTTTAGGAGTGGTATACCTACAAATGTGAGATATGTTCATTTATTAAGACATTTCTCTTTCTTCCCACATTAGCTGTGTAGAAGCTGTTTTTAAGAGTAAAGGGGTCAAAGCAAGGGATCTCCATGTTTTCACAGAGCTGGCTCAGGGCTCTGCTTTTACCGCAGAGTTTTTAGGACTCTCAAGTCTTCTGGATGGATACCTGGGCCATCTCTGCCCCTGTGAGGACAATAAAGACGTCTGTCTTATGCAGAGCATGACATTCATTTCTGGGAAGCAGAAAACAAATCCCTAGCTCCTGTCGTGTGGTTTTATCACAAAGTCCTCAATTGAGGGAGAACCTGCCTCAATGTAATAATAAAAATGGCTACTGTTTCTTGTTTGTTGTGTGTTAGACACTGTTAGAAGCTCCTGAGACCCTATTACTAGCATATCTTCTCTTGTTCGTGTTCAGTATGTCAAGGTGATAGGCTGAAATTAGCCATAGTGAAGTATTTATAGCACAAAAACTGGCAAATGCAACAAATCAGGACTCCTTCCCTCCCATGAGGAACCAGTTGTTACCATTTACCAGCACATGGCTTGGAGCTTCATATGTTACCTTGCTTACTCCTCAGGACAATCTCATGATTGATATCGTTATCCTCGTTTTAGAAATTAATAAAAAAGGACAAAAAGAAGTTTAAAAACACATAATGCATTGCTTGTTTGAACCTGGGTTCTGCCTGCTCCAAAGCTCATGCACCCCGCTCTGGAAGGCAGCCGACAGTGGGTTATCTTTTCCTTAGCAGTTCTTCCATTTGTCATTTGTCACATCAACTGACACTGAAATGTTAGCTCTTCTGAGAAGAGGAGGTAGTCCACTGAGAAAGTGCCTTCACTCTGCTGAAATCTCTGGCTGCACTGAGGGAATGCTTTTCTGTGTTTCTTCCACTTCTTGTTGCAGGTGGTTCATTGGGGACTGGTTGGAATGTAGCAAGACTTGTGATGGAGGGATGCGCACAAGGGCAGTGCTCTGCATCAGGAAGATTGGACCTTCTGAGGAGGAGACACTGGACTACAGTGGTTGTTTAACACACCGGCCTATTGAAAAAGAGCCCTGCAACAACCAGTCATGTCCACCACAGTGGGTGGCTTTGGACTGGTCAGAAGTAAGGAAATCTGAGGCTGTATGTTTTGAGATGTCTTAGCTATCAATACCAAAGCATTTAATATTAAGGACACCTGAGCATGTGAGCACCTTAGAACTCAACAAGTAAGGGCTGCATAACTCTGAATTTGGCCATATTATATTTTTTTGCTGCTTGCCAGGAAGTAAAGGTTTTTGGAGTAAGGAAAATCAATGAGAAACTAGTCGTCAATTTAATTAAAAAACAAGCCTGAAGTGAATTTGAGAGAATATTATAAGTGGGTTTTCTTCTTCGTTGCTATTCTTGAACAGTGTTATAAGCTCAGAATTAGTGATATGTTATATCTTTTTTTCCAAGCAATGTTCCAGCCTAACCATATAAATCTTACATATGAGTTTAATTTATCATCACATGTTATATATCTATATATATTTTAATTGCTTCTGGGGAAGAAACACGGAGTTGAGGGTTATAACTGTCAAAAAGTCAAATTCAGATTTTATCATTACCTCCACTTATATGATCATTGAGGAAGATCTGACTAAGATAATGTTTTTCTGTCATACATGTATATATAAAAAGTCTGATATAATCCCGAGGCCTCAGAAAAATGGTCGTATGAAAAATGAGGTAAGAGGTAGAGTTAATTCTTGACTCTTCATCCTGCATGAGACGTATACAATATACACACTGTACCATTCTCTACATTTCCTAAAGAAGAACTGAATCCTTCTGTAGTGTTGGTTAATGTTAGAAAGAATGAGTATCTGGCTATATAACTAAAGGTCATTTTTCTAAGTTAGCAAAACAGGATGCATTTCCTGCTGGAAACATTGTGGTACTTGCTTTAGGTATTTCCTGTAGACCTCATAAGTTTGTCAAAAAATAAACAACAGAAAAAAATTAAACGTTGTTCTTTAGGAACCTCTGGATGTAACTTTTCTCCCTATGAATCTTACTGCTTGAGTGGCCTTATTTTGCTAGAGGCACAGGGCTAAAAGAGAGACCTGTGTTTAAGATGATACATGGAAATGGAGATTCTGACCGGTTGTGGTTATCTGTGGAATCTTTGGCAGAAGTTGGGAGCGTTCTTCCAAGTTTCCTGGCCATAGTCCAGCTTCAGTAATTACATTCTGCCTACCTAACTTTTATTTGTGTTTCAATCAAATGTAGAGATATTCTCAGTATTATTCAGTGGTTATGGAAAACAGTATGAACTCTTCTGTTCCCTAACAGTGGGTGGATTAACTCCTACATTCATTTGGAAGATAAAATCCAGTGATAAAGACAAGACATTTTACAGAATTGTACACATGTTAGTAGTTATTTTACTTGCAAGTCAGTGCCCAAGACCCTTATAGAAGTTCATAAATAGTCTTTGATAATGATGGCAACGTTCTTATTGGAAAATCCTAATGGAAGACCTGATAATTGGCTGCAACATTTTTAGGGTTTCAGGCCAAGTCAGTAAGTATAACTGGGTACTTTCTAACCACATTGGGATAGGAGCTATGGAGAATTCAGAAGAATCTCAAGAACTTGGGAAAATAAGAAATATCCATGAAGCAGCAAGAGAATAACATAAGACAGTGTTTAACAAAATGGTGGATTGTGAGGTATAAATGTATAAGTGATACAGAAATTCAGAGCTGAGAAGGTCAGAATAGCCTGGAGTAGGCTTAGAAGGCGTTTTAGTTGATGGGGGTTGAACTGAATGTTGTAGGAGTGTAAGATTTGAAACTGGAGAAGTATTCCTGATAAGAGAAACAACTGAACAGAAATGCAAAGATCATGTGGTGAAAGTAGAGTGGGAGAAAAGGATTTGTTTTAAAGAATAAATGGAAGATAAGATTGAATAAAGTAGTGATAGGTAACAAGAAGGCTTGAATACAGAACTTTATACCATATTATCCTTCTACAAAAAGTGGAGAAAAATCAACAAGTTCAAAACCAGAAACTAGAAAAAACTTCTGCTGACCACTAAAACGCCAAAATCTTCTCATGTGCAGACTCACTTCACATTGGTCTCTGGATCTACATTTTTCTGTATCATTATATTTTTAACATAAAACGCCAAATATAATCACCTTAAGGAATAGATTATGTATATTACTGTATGTTTCCATTCCAAATACCATTTTAAGATTTTCTTCCTAATTCAACTTCATACAGGTTGTAGTTACCCTACTCTTAGCATTTTGCTTCTCATCTACCCAGTCTTAGAAGTGGCTTGCTCAAATGGCTCTGCGAGGCTGTTAGGTACTCCTGGAAGCTGCCTGGAGAAATACGTTTAAGTTAAGGGGACTTTTAATCACATTTCTGCTATCTTCTTTAAGATAGCTGAGTCAAAGCTTAGGGGAGAGAAGTGGAGCTGGGGGCATAGAGTACACATGTTGGGACTATCACTTCCAAAAAAACCAAAAAATAGTGCCTGTTGTCTCTCCACAGACAACACAGGAAAACTATTCTGGGGTAAGCATGAGTCAGGAAATCCTGCCATTGCCGTCTCAAAGATTCTAGTTGAACATCATCTATACCATCATCTTCATCCTTTGTTCAGGAGGAAAGAGATGATTTTTGTCCCCATTCAGTCTCTCCTGTTTATTTTCCAAAGGAGAGGGTGCACTCTCACCCTTCCATTTCCCTTTACCATAAAACCTACCTCTTCTCTAGATAAGTTAAAAATAAGTAAAAGTAAATAGCATTAAGTGAAAAAAAATGTCTGAGTAGCCATGGAGAACAAAGTGAGAACAAAGAACCTGTTCTTCTCAGAGGAATGTAACATCTCCCACTAATGAAAAGAGGAGGTCCCAGCAGAAGAGCAGGCAGTGTTCAACCTCTTTCACTTAACTTTTGCAAAGATGTTTCACACGATACCTTTTTCACACGCCCATGAAAACTTCCCTCCTCTTTCTGCCCCCTTCCCAATTCCAAATATCAGCTGTCTGAGCTCTGCTAATCACAAGGGTGAGGTTCAACTGGTGAAAACATGTTTCAGTAAGAGGAATGTACCCTCTGACCTTTTTCTTTTCTTTGCTGGCTTCTCTAATGTAAAATTTCCATTGTTGCAAAGCCAGGAACCGTGTTCATTTTCCCCATCAGTGAAACTCACCCAGTGCTTATGGCAAAAAAAAAAAAAATTTAAGCCAAATTGCCTTGGTGGAAAATGGCTCTTCTGCAGTCTTTGTGAAACTAATGAAGCCATGGCTTTCCCATTTCCTACAATTTAGCCTCACTCCTGGGATCACCCATGCTATGTTGGACTTAAATGGCTTTCTGTTTTTGCCCTCTCTTGGCATGTGACTCTTGAAGTGTTGCTGTGTACTGTGAATGGGCTCCAGCAATCCTTAGCCATTCTTTTGATGTATAGGAATGGTTTCTTTTGACTCCCACAGAGTACCCATTGAAAAAGTTCTGTTTCTTGTACTTATTCTTGGACAAATAGATGACTGGCATCATACTCAATTGACTTGATGGGATTTACATTTAGGTAGCATTACTTAAGAAGGATGGGGCAGGGGGAATCTTCCTACCCAGGCACTGTTCTTTGTTTTAGTAGATACTTGTGCTGTCACCTTGTTTACTCCTAGGTTCTACTCTGATGCCATAACTAAGTAAATTAAACCCACCTCTCCAGAGAGAATTCAGGCTAACCCCAAAATGTTAATGTTTCTATCCTTTACAAGTGAGAGCCAAATTATTTTCCCTGGTGTGGTTTCAAATGTTTTTTCTGCAAAATATGTTTTTGCTTCTTAATCATAGAATGTTGAACTGAAGTATAAATGTACCTCTCATAAAAATCACCTCCTATATCCCACTGAGATGAGAACAAAAAACAAATGGTCTGGTCAGATTTTAAATAATTGTAAGATTCTGATTATATGAATAAAAGAAGAAAAAAAGATATTTATCTGCAATGAAGAGAAATAGTAAGAGAAGTAATTTTACTAAAGAATCATTTTCTGCTGAATTATCTTCCACCCAGCTACCTAATGGTTTATTACGAGAATGAATCGAATGAATTTTGATATTTATAACTAGACTTTAGTCTAAAAAAATGACTTTTTATTACTAAGTATTCAATTTCTAATTATTTCTAATGAATTTTACTGCATACTCAAAAAGTGTGTAAAAAATATACCCTTTACATGGGTATAGACTAATGATTATCTCTGAAACATGCTCTGAATCACTTATGATTAATTTAATGCCTATTAATCATATACATAATTGTGGTTGCATCTTGCTTTTCTAGGATTTCATATTTTTTTAGGTAGCTAAATAAAACTGAGGCTGTCAGATAGATAAACATATTTATTCATCAGAAGGCTAGAGACGCAAAGATGAAATGTAAGCTAAATAAAGCAGAGGGAAGAAGCAAAAATAAGAACAAGCTGAGGGATGTCTCTGCTTGAACATCTCTGACATAAGGTCAGAAGAATTTGCAGGATAGAGTTCTACTTAAAACGAAGTTGGTCTAAGCGGCATCCCTGTGGCTTTACTATTTTTTACAAGCAATTTTTAGACATTTCATTTTACAGTCACCCTCTAGAAGTGCAATATTTGCAGAGACCAGAGTTGAGATTCCGGCTATAGACATGTAATATTTGTGGCTAGATCTGCAGGGCTCAGGGCTGGTATATTCATTGAATCAGTATGTAGTTTTCAGTCATTCACTGTTTTGAGAATCCAGTTGATTATCTCTACTTCCAGTGCTGTAGGATAGAATATCTGTGACTTATTTAGTGGAGCTTGGGCTATAATTTTCTTAATTATTTCTTGCCTCAATAGAAGATGTCATATGTTAAGCTTTGCGTATAACTTCACATTGTCCCACAGAGGGTTTGTGTCTTTGTACATTTACCTTTCAGAGCATTATCTTTTTCAGAGCTGCCGTCCGAATTTATCTGTACTTCTCAGTACTTCAGTTTCCCACTAGTAAAATGGGTGTGAGAACAGCACTTCGTGAGGTTTCCATGAAGATTAGGTAAATTGTGACATGCAAAGGACTTAGAACGCTACTTGACACTTAATAAATTTCAATGTTGCTTTCTCTTTTTATTCTTCTCCCTATTATCATCGATCTTATTTGTTTTTTTGTCTTTGATTCCCTGGGGACTTCTCAGACACAGATGAATGAATTGTCTGTCTTTGCATTGTCTGCCTCCCAGAACTGTAAGCAGGACTTTGGCATAGGCTCTTAGGAAAGACCGCTAGATGTTACTTCAGTCTTCAAATAATAGCAGAAGCTTCTTGCTACTGGCAAAGGATATTGGAATAAGCAAGAGACCTATGTCCTAGGCTTAATTAATTTTTGTATTGAAGTGGAGTTGATTAACAATGCTGTGCCAATCTCTGCTGTACAACAAAGTGACTCAGTTATACACAGACAGACATTTTTTTGTCCCAGGCTTTAATATACATATGTATGCTTTTAAAATGCGAAGAGGGAAGGGGAATGGCACAAGTGCCTTTTTCAGTAAATTTTCCCAATATAGAAAATTAATCATAGCCTCAAAATACTAAAACTGAATACTAAACTGAATTCCCTGTACATCCTACGTGTTTCTGCCTCTATCCCTAAAGTCTGAAATACCCTTCCATACTCTTGTACTTTATCTCATTTATTTTTATAATAATTAATACTTCTTATGTATTCTCAAGACTTTGTTTCTGCCAATGCTAGGAGCTAAAGTATAGATCAGAAGGCTTAGGATTTAGTTCCAGGTCTACCACTTGCTGTCTGTTTAACCTCGATTAAGTTGCTTAAACTTTCCTGTAGCAAGACTCAAAAACTTATATGAGAATAATGTATTGAAAGTATTTTGTGAACTGTGAAGCTCTAATGGAATATAAGGTAGTAGTGGTATCATTATCAATAATAATATTAAGCATTAAGAGAGTGACAGAAATCCCCTAAGGCTGTGTCTTCTAACACTGGTGGTCGATGGAAGAGACTTGGTGAGAAGTCAAGAGGACCAGACACAAGTGGAACAAGCTCAAGAGACTCGAATCAGGGCTTTATTCATTCTACAGAATGCATGATTGCAAGATAGGGTTGCGTGTCTTGGTTTCTCGATATATAAAGTGACAGGGTTGTTGTGAGGACTAAATGAGATAATATGTGCAAAGTACGTGGTGTAGTGTTTGACATGCACTAAGTAGGTGGTAACGTTAGGTCTGTCATTTAAACACTGCATGACTTTGTACCAATCACTTACTCTGGGTTGTTTCTTCATTTTAAAAACAGAATAATAATTGTCATCTCACAGGATTTTTGTGAAGACCGTGTGAATTACAGCGCTTAGCACAGCTATCTAGAGTGTTTATTAAATGGCAGCTGCTATCAATATTATCATTATTAATAGCAGCAGTAGTCATAATAGTACTATGAGCAGCAGCATTAGCTTTGTGCCTGGCACTGGGCTGGCACTAGGAATACTGTACCTTGTTTAGTATGGAGAGGTGAATCTGAAGAGGTAAGCAGAGGCTTCCTATCAGTGTATAGTAAGATATTTAAAGAGTTTGAATTTTTATCTTGAAGACCACTGAAGGATTTTTTTAAAAATCAGAACAGAATATAACTGGATGTGTGCTTTAGAGAGTGGATTGGAGGGAGGCAAGAACAAGAAACAGGAGACCTGTTAGAAAGCCATTGCAGTGTTACACGTAGGAAGTGATGTTTGTCTGTAGTAAGGTTAGTGGCAGTGGAGACAAAGAGAAATCAACAGATGACTGAGTATATGGGTAGAGTGAGGCAGCAGCTAGAAATAAGGATGTTGATTTGGCTGTGAAAAAGAATAACAGAGATCGGGAATTTCTCTCTTGATTTCTAAATCCCTAACTAAAACCTTTTTTGGAACCATATTGGAAAGAACTGGATGTTATTCTCCTTCAAAATGCATCTTAATGTAATGTTTTCTAAGTTGGAGGAAATGCACTCTGTTACCACATTCATTGTGATGAAGAGTGTTCATGAGATCCTTGATTTACACCTGAAAGAATTTTAATATTTTTCTTTCTTTCCATGACATGAACCAGGTTCAAGGGTTACCCATGACAAAGCCACTCAGGGGTGTGTACGTTGTTCAAGAAGACATTCCCATCCCACAACTACTAGTACATGTTGATTTACCTAAAAGTAAATCAAAACCGTCATCTTCCCAAATAAAGGAGGGTATATATTTATAGAGTGCTTTCTCAAAACCCTCTGCTGGATCCTGAGGATGGGGGTGAGGTTGTGTACGAAAATGAAGCAGAAATGAAATAATGTTAAGGAGCTTATAGTCTGGTAGGAATGAGAAGACTTATGAATACATAATTATAAAATAAGAAATTGGTGATTAGGGGCACAAGAATTTATATATTCTTGCATCCTCTTTTATGTTACGTAACCTTGTGTTCACCTATCTATCTCCTACATTAAAACTGTGAGCTCCTTGAGGTACAGACTGACTTATTCATTCTTATGGTCTCCCCTCCCCCCAGTCTAGTGTAGTTCCTGTAGGAAATTTAGAAATGGGTTTTGAATGAAAGGTATAGAAACAGGGCTTCAAAATATTGTGGGTAAGGGTCTCACTTCACTGAGAAGAAGTATAGATTATAAGGAAGGGCTCAGATGTGCAGGGGAGAAAGCTGGAGGACTTCAGTCAGCCACCACGTTGAATAGGTGGCTCTAGAACAGAGCACTCCAGTTAACTTGGAAAAGAGGTAAGTAATAGACTTCATGACACAGGAAGAAGGATCTTTTCCTCAGTATGAAGAGCAGACTGGTCCAACTAAAGAACAGTCAAATTCATTATGTTTAACTGATGGACAAGCAAATGTCTAGAGATTTTCTGTACAGTAAACCTTTACCTGTGGTCATGTATCCTTAGCTAGCACACTCTAAGAATACAGTTGGCCCTCTATATCTCTGGGTTCCACATCCATGGATTCAACCAATCAAAGATTGAAAATGTTTGGGAGAAAAGTTCCAGGAAGTTGCAAAAAGTAAAACTTGAATTTGCCATACACTGGCACCTATTTACATAGCATTTACATCGTATTAGGTATTGTAAGTAATCTAAAGATGATCTAACGTATACAGGAGGGTATGTGTTGTCATTTTATACAAGGGACTTGAGCATCCACGGATTCCGGTGGCCTCCAAGGTCCCGAAACCAGTCCCCTGCGGATACTGAAGGACAACCGTACACATCTAAATCAAACCTTAGCTTGCTTCACAAAGACAACTTCTGATGGTCTACTAGTAACATAAGAATTCTTTTCAGAAGACTACACCTAGCAAGTAAGAAACCAAGGATTCCACATTCCAAAAATTAGCAGAATCTTATCACAACTAAATATGGCCAAGAATAGGGAGGAATCACGGAATAAGCCTACACACAATAAAAGAAGAAAGTATGCTGCCAAGAAAAGCAAACTTTGGATTTAGCTCTTAAAGACCATAGGGAAAAAGATAAAAGTTCTTCTATTTAAAAACTTAAGGAATTTTCATATATGTAAGACTGCCTAGAATTTAGTATGTGTGTATCTTGTTTACCCAAACACACATTTACTTGGAGAAAGACTTTCCTCAAATTTTTCTCTGTCTTTAGACTATCATTATTCATTAGCATTTGTTTTATTTACAGTGCACTCCCAAATGTGGTCCAGGATTCAAGCATCGGATTGTTCTGTGCAAGAGCAGTGACCTTTCTAAAACATTCCCAGCAGCACAATGTTCCGAGGAGAGCAAACCCCCTGTCCGCATCCGCTGCAGTTTGGGCCGCTGTCCTCCTCCTCGCTGGGTGACAGGAGACTGGGGCCAGGTAGGGCAGTTGGACTGTGGGTTCCTGCTGAAGCAGCACCTTGAGACACTTGAGGTTCCTGATTGGGTCATTGTAGGGGCTCAAGAGATGAGTAATAACACATAGAGATCCAGGTGTGAGATGTGAGTGTGAGACAGTGCATAGGCGGCAGCAGTCACACATAGACACACTGAGCCATGTTTCTCCCCCACTTCCCACTTTCACCTACTCCTTGGATTCTAACATTTTAACTTAGTTAAAGAGAAATAGTCTAATGGCCAGAGATTTGAACAAGCTACCAAAAGTTGGATTCTAGTGCCAACTCCCTCAACTAATTCAAGACCAGATCAGTTAACACCATTGTCTTAGCTTTCTCACTTGCAAAATGACCTCTCTTAACCTCACAGAAAAGATGTGGAGGTTTTAATTAGCTTGATAATATGATTGACAATCTTTGAAATGTTATTAATACTTACTCTTCAATGGATTTAGCTGATGGAGACTATGAATTTGGGAAACGGGTATATAGGGCTTTTAGTGTGTACTTTTATATTGACTGGACTCATTTCTATTTTATGTTCCAATTCCTATTTTTTCTTTCTTCTTTCTCAGTTTTAAGTTGTCTTATCTTGCTGAAGGTCACCTTAAATCCTTTAAAAGCGAATTGATATATTTGGATAGAAGGAAAATTAAGTATTGTTCTTTTGAATGTCAAAAAGGAAATTTATTAGGTTATGTTAAAAAATAATGCTCCAGAAAGAAAATTTCTAGTGAATCAATGCCCTTTTACTGCGGCTTTATAATTAACCTTGAGCTGGTAATTTTCTAATATCTGAGACCCAAATAAATCATAATGGCATATAACTACACCAGCACGATTTTGTTTGTGCTCTGGGCCTGCCATTACTTATTAATAATGGCATTTCATAGAAGTAGTTACCAAAATTATGGCCAAAATTCAATATTGCTAGAGTGCAGCAGTATCTACAGACTCTTCGGGGAGCGGGCAAAGATTTTCAGTCTCCATTAAGGCAAATAAATATACTTGCTCTGTGCTCAGCCCTGTGGGGAAACAAAAGAAGTATGATCATAAAATAACATGTGCATTGTCTAACAAATAATTAATAATTTGCTTTTGTATAACAGTATTTAGTTTGATTTACAAAGTGCTCAAATGGAATATACATCATAAGCTTAAGTAAACATTGAATGCAATGTGTTTCTCTGTAGAAGTGTGACAGTTTCACAATTTATAACTGATATTATGCTATTAAAGAATCAGTACAGACATGCTCTTATGATTTTTATTTAAACCGGCTAGGAATTTCCTTTCTTATATATTCTTTGTTGCAATTCACTGTTATATAAAGGGCATTTGAAAGTTTTTGCGTGTTGATAATTTCACCAAATTTACAGTTATCAGTTTGAGATTGTTCTTTTAAATATTGTGAAGTCCTTTTCTTCTCCTCTATATTTTCAATTCAGTTTCCTAAAATTGAAATTAACCAGTGAAAATACATTTTCAGAGATGCTTTACTACATGTTTATGGTGCATTTATTTTTCATTCTGTATTTAGAAACTTAAAAGTATCTGTAAATATCCTTGCAGGTCCTGTAAGTGCTTTGAGAGTTTTTGCAAATAAATCCAACAGGGCCTCGGTTTGTTTACCTTGTAAACATCACCATCACCTGTCTCTGCACAATTAGCTCCTCATCCCTTTGATCCCAAATCTCACAGGCTTTCTGGTATTCTGGGCGGCAGTCCCAAAGAATAGACCACAGCTTTACTCTTCAGCCTGGTCAGCTGATCAGTCCCAGCTGAAACTAAGCCCCTCAGAGAGTAACTTCAATTCTAAAGTAACCGAATCCCCGAGTAGATGAAAAAGGAGAGGGAGACATGCTAATTGGCTAACACCAGACCTCTTCTCAGATTTGTCTCAGGTTTGTGTGACTGAACATACCTCACAAAACTCAAGGTACTTATTTATGCCCTTTTTTTTTTTCCAAACTAGTCCCATTACCAGGCCCCACAGCAGTCACTGCTGTTATACTGAACTAATATTTTGATCAGATTAAGAGCACTCCAGTAGATCATCAGGTTGTTTTCCCACAAACCTATAATATATAAATAGGCAGCAATAGTGATGTCCCAGCCCTAGAACCTCTGATTATTCTACTTCATCACAAATATTTTCTCATTATACTCTTGTTTAAGTTCACCAGCACTGCTTGGAACTGTTGAAATAATAGCCCCAAAATCTCCAACTGTTGTCTTCTGGAAACTAAGTTGCTTCCATTTTCTAGGGTAATAACATGATCCTTGAGTTTCTAAACCAGTTCTGTAATAGAATGACCTAATCATATACCTCTCCAAGGTGAGCTACATATGGGCTTTAAAAGCTAATATCTATGGCGTTTGAAATGACATAGTATCTTTTTTACCTCCTGAAAATTGTTGAGGTCAGTATTTTGTTTCTCCCTGTCTTTTGGTTTAGTGCTCTGCTCAGTGTGGACTTGGACAGCAAATGCGGACTGTGCAGTGTCTTTCCTACACTGGACAGGCATCGAGTGACTGTCCAGAAACTGTTCGACCTCCATCGATGCAGCAGTGTGAAAGCAAATGTGACAGTACCCCCATTTCCAGTACTGAAGGTAAGTTTCCCAGCACCTCCAGTATAGAAGGTAAGGGGCCTCTGGTCTCTAGTGGTTCACCTGTACTGATTCCCAGAGTTCAAAGAGCCCCATAAAACCACTGTGGTAGTGTGTCTGCATAGAGCATTTGTGAAAGCTACATATATACTGGATATGTAATCAGGAAGCCTAAGTTTTCTTCCAGACTGTTCCGTTAACTGTATGACCTTATTAAGTCAACTTTTCTGGAGCTAAGTTTACTTACCTATGCAATGAGGGAGTGGGGTGGATAATCTCTAAGGTTCTGTCCAACCTAGCATTCTATGTTTGACTTGTGCTAGAAAGATAGAGATGATTTCTAATGAACCAAGCTTAAAACTGAAAACGTCTGTTTCTTTTTGGCTACAGCAATGGACCTCTGCTATTGTAAAGATTAAAATTCATGCTCGTGATACATATAATGAAAGCATATGTTTGAAACTACTTAGGTTACAAATGCTAATTTTCTCCTTGAAGAAAAATAGAAGAAGGTTATTATATAGCTGTTTATATAGGAGGACAAAAGTCTTCAGACTCTGAAATTTCTCTTTGTTATATATGGGGAAATCCCTTTATTAACAGCAGATGCCCATCCAAGTCCTGAATTTTCTTATATCTTATTTAAATAAAGGTACTCTGTTTATTCAGTTAAGCATTCATTGAAATTTCCTGAATGCTACTATGTGCAAGGCATAATAACAGAAACTATGCGGAGTGTAGAGACAAAAATGGCATAGTCAGGAAGTTCAGACTGCCTTCTCACATGAAAATGGAAGCATGATCAAATATACAAACATCTGAAGCCATGAATTTTAATTATGTAAGAAACCCAGCCGTCGGACTCTGCTTTAAAAACAAATAAAACAAAAATAAAGAGCTATGCTGACTATAATTTGTGACTACTTTTCAAATGAAAATGATATGGTCATTATTCTATTAAAAAGAAATTGTTTCTTTTTATCAGATCTATCCAGTTTGAGGGATTTTTTTTTAATCCTATTTTTCAATGTTTCCATAAGGAATTTCATTTTAGGAAGAGCAATCATCTTGCACGACAAGATGCAGAAAACTTGATTCTTTGCAAGTGGCCTGGTTCTTATATCTGAGCCTCAACACAGTATACTTACTGTGTAACTTACTCTTTCAAAGAAGTAAAGCCTTACCCTATATTAATTCAAAATCAGAATTTTAATTTGCAAAATCTCTGGCTCTAGTGCCATTTCCTTTTTTTTCCCTTTGGCAAGGGATGTCCTGGAAATCTAGCTTTCCTTCTCTTGAGAAGGGCTCAAAATCTATGACAAACAGAAGTACTTTTCATAGCAAAACTATTTTCTTTAAATGATCTAAATTTTAAAAATCTCTTTTCTCTAAGATTTGTAGCAAACAAGTCTTTATGTATTGTAAATTATTGGTATTCAGTCATGTGGGTTTGGGAGTCTGTTTTTCAGAGTTGGAAGATAAAAGGTTAAGGTGGAAGAGAGGGTATAACTATCATATTAAACTATGTTGGGTATTATGTTAGGCCCTTTATATTTATTATCCATTTTATATATCTCATATACATAAATATCTGTGTGTATTATATAATCGTGATAACAACCTTTCGAGAGTTGGTATTACTGATGAGGAAACTAAGGCACAGAGAGAGATAGTGACTTACCCACATTACAAGAGTAGGAAGTAGTAGAGTCAGGATTTGAACCTAGATTTGGAAGAGCCCTAGGGCATGTCATTTTCAACTACGTTTATATGCTATTTGTAATTCACTCTTTAAAATCAGGAATTTTAAGCTGTGACAAAGTGAGAGAGTGGCATGGACATATATACACTACCAAATGTGAAATAGATAGCTAGTGGGAAGCAGCCGCATAGCACAGGGAGATCAGCTAGGTGGTTTGTGACCCCCTAGAGGGGTGGGATAGGGAGGGTGGAAGGGAGGGAGATGCAAGAGGGAAGAGATATGGGAACATATGTATATGTATAACTGATCCACTTTGTTACAAAGCAGAAACTAACACACCATTGTAAAGCAATTATACTCCAATAAAGATGTTAAAAAAAAAGAAAATCAGGAATTTTAACGTGAAAACAGAGCTTGTGATTATGAAGTACAGACACTTCTGGCATGACTGTCAAAAGATTAAGTCTTGAGGCTTCCCTGGTGGCACAGTGGTTAAGAATCTGCCTGCCAATGCAGGGGACACGGGTTTAAGCCCTGGTCCAGGAAGATCCCAACATGCCATGGAGCAACTATGCCCGTGCACCACAACTACTGATCCTGCGCTCTAGAGCCCGTGAGCCACAACTACTGAGCTCGCGTGCCACAACTACTGAAGCCCACGCGCCTGGAGCCCATGCTCTACAACAAGAGAAGCCACCGCAACTAGAAGCCCGTGCACCGCAACGAAGAGTAGCCCCCGCTCGCCACAACTAGAGAAAGCCTGCATGCAACAACAAAGACCCAACGCAGCCAAAAATAAAATAAAATAAAATAATTAAATTAAAAAGAAAAAGATTAAGTCTTAATGGTTGTTGAAAGACTGGCTTTTTAAAAAAATATTTATTTATTTATTTATTTATTTTTGGCTGCGTTGGGTCTTTGTTGCTGAGCACAGGCTTTCTCTAGTTGTGGCTAGTGGGGGCTACTCTTCGTTGCAGTGCATGGGCTTCTCCTTGTGTTGGCTTCTCTTGTTGCAGAGCATGGGCTGTAGGCGCACGGGCTTCAGTAGTTGCGGCACGTGGGCCCTCGAGTGTGCAGGCTTCAGTAGTTGCGGGGTAGTTGTGGCTCAGTAGTTGTGGCACGTGGGCTCTAGGGCGTGCAGGTTTCAGTAGTTGTGGTGTGCAGGCTTAGTTGCTGTGGCACGTGGGCTCAGTAGTTGCGGCTCATGGGCTGTAGAGTGCAGGCTCAGTAGTTGTGGCGCACGGGCTTAGTTGCTCCGCGGAATGTGGTTTCCTCCCAGACCAGGAATTGAACCCCTGTTCCCTGCATTGGCAGGCGGATTCTTAACCACTGCACCACCAGGGAAGTCCCAGAACTGGCTTTTTTGACATGCCCACAATAATATATGTTGAAGCTATCTTCATAACTTCATTTTAGGCCGTTTTAATAATTTCTCCAAACGCTTCTCTATAGTGGATAATTATCATACATAAGCTTTGCAGCTGAAAATGTAGTGCTGTTTTTATAGTGGGAAGAATATCATTTGCAACTGCACTTATTTCTGCCTTAAAGAAATTCTCTTAAAATGGATAGGTGTTAATCTGATATTTCTTGGATTATTTGGAGAAATACCTCATAGTCATCTCTGTCTGGCCAAATCACCTTTTATTATTATTAATCTGAAGTAAGCAGTTAGGACAATATTTTTATCCTTCTCAGTAAAGGAGGAAACTTTTAGGAAATTATTAATCCTGCAAAGTATGACTAATCTTAGAATTGTTATTCCCTAAAGCTGTTGACTCATTTAAGACACGATCACTCTCTTTTATAAAATTAGAATTAAAGTAGAAACAGTGTTTCTGTTGTAACTTGTTTTGTGTTCTCTTTAGCTTCCCAATAGTATATATTGAATATATTTAAATACCTGAAACCAGCTGTTCATTTTATCGGAAGCTACTTATTGAATGCTTGCTGTGGCCAGCCTCTGCCATTTATTATGGAAAATTCAAAACACTTAAAGTTCGTAGTCTTACGGGAAAGATACTTCTTTTTTTAAAAATGCAAGGTAGAATATGTTATATGGAGCGGTTTACACAGGTGCTAAGAGTGCTCATATGAATGACTGATGACTTTAACATTTTGGATCAAGGCAAGCTTCATAGACTAAGTGGTCCATGAGCCAGTTGTAATCTGTAATTGGAAAAACCCAGTGTGTACCCTGAGAAAAAGGATGAAACAGTTGATTGAAGTTATAACGTCATCCATAGAGATATGAAATGGGCAGATAACATGGATTTTAAAAGAGAAGAGGCCCTTGCATGAAAGTAATGTGAGAGTGACCTGATAGAGCTTCTGGAAGTCCGATCAGGGAGAGAGGAAGTGCCTCTTACAAAGGGGAACTTGGGAGGAAAGTCCAATTGTGGGGGAAGGAGCAGGTTCTGGTTAATGCAGGACGTAGAAGAGGACCCCTTTTTTTCTACCGGAATCAGGTTCCCTTGACTCTTGGAAAGGAGGCTGTTGAGAAACTAGTTCATGTCTACTCCAAGCAAGACAGGGTAGGACTAACAGAGCTCTCTTGGGATCTAAAATACAGTCTTTCATTGGGATCTTTATGGGTAACACAGGCCACTGATAGAATCTTGGGTATTGTTTCACCTACTGAAGTTTAGGAGATGGTTCCTCTCCTGATATCTTATTATTAAAATAATAAAAAGTTTCAAACATACAGCAAAGTTGAGAGAATTTTACAGTGGACACCCACCATCTAGATTTTACCGTTAGCATTTTGCTGAACTTGATTTATCCCACAGATACCTATCTGCCCATTCGTCAAGGTGGTGGTGTTTAAAAAATGTTCTCTCCAGTCATCCAACCATAAAGTCATTTAATTAGCAAACCTACCTACCATGTGCCAGCCACTGAGACTAGGAAAGGTTCCTGCCCTCAAAGGAAGCACAGTTTAGGAGGGGTGGCAACATGCAAACAAATAATTTTCACAATACGGGCAGTACTGTAATAGGGGTAAAAAGAAACTACCATGAGTACACAGAGGAAGGGGTTATTCAGCAGAAGCATCATGGAGAAGGAAAGCTTGAGCAGGGCACTGGAAGGTGTGAAACAGTTGGCCAAGAAGATGTTGAAATGCTGGGCATTGCTGGCAGAAGGTGATTGTGTGCAGTCACGGGGCTGTGGAGTCAAACATAGTTCAGTATGGTTGCAGAGGGTGGCATATGAACAGGTAGTAGAGATGAGGCTACAAAGAAAGAGACAGGGACTTAGTTTGGAGGGTCCTGTATGCAGTGGAAGGAAGTTAGGACTCTATCCACCAGTTCTGGGAACAAGTGAAGGAAATTGGGGAGTGACATACTTAGGCTGGCCGGTGTATAAAGGGGCAGAGGGAAGATAGCCTTGTGTGGGAGAAGAGTTAAAAAGTTGTTCTAAAAGTCCAGGCTAGAGATGATGAAGGCTTGAACTCAGGCAGATATAGCAAGGATCAAAAAGAGGGTAATGGGGCTTCCCTGGTGGCGCAGTGGTTGGGAGTCTGCCTGCCAATGCAGGGGACGCGGGTTCGTGCCCCGGTCCGGGAAGATCCCACATGCCGCAGAGCGGCTGGGCCCGTGAGCCATGGCCGCTGAGCCTGCGCGTCCGGAGCCTGTGCTCCGCAACTGGAGAGGCCACAGCGGTGAGAGGCCCGCATACCGCAAAAAAAAAAAAAAAAAAAAAAGAGGGTAATGAATTGGAAAAAAAGAATAAAATGGAAAGGAGAATAAAAAGATCCTGATGAACAATTGGACATAGGGATGAGAATATGATGTGGAAATGTTCAGTATGACTCCCAAGTTTCAGATTTAGGGAACTGGATACTATTAATCATGGTGAGGAATTTAGGCATCTATATGGAAATTAAGCACATTAGTCCCCGAAAGCCATAATAAAATAGTGGAATTTGAATAACATTTTAAAAAATAAAAATAAACAATAGAGATTGATTGAATAAATGGAAGGTTAAGGCAACAAAGGATAGTAAGAGAAAGAAAATCAGAAGTGGAGCATCAAGAAATTAAAAGTAAATATTGAGAGGGAACTAGGAGGAGGAAGAAGGAAGATATAATTTGCCATGTTTAACATCTACTTTAGCTTTTCATTCCTGAAAGCCTTCGGCTAAGAGTGAAGGCATTATAGGCTTTTGATCTTAACAGACTGCCACTGATGAGGGTAACACTACATTGCTGCTAAGAGTGAATTATAGACACACTGGGTATCACTGCATTTGAAATACTACTCAGTGATTTTTTAAATTACATCAGGCAGCTGAGACTAACGTACTCAAGCTCACCTGAATTTCTATCCCAAATTCCACTTCATTCATCTTTATTCAGTTTCAGGTTCCCTTGTAGTTTGGTGAGTCTTTTCAGCTTCTCAATAGCACAAGGCACTCTGTCATCTAGTGTTTATTGCTGCCAAGTAATGATTCATGGTGTGGAAAGATGAGCAGGAAAGGTGTGGTTAGTATACATTGGTTTACCAGACCAGGTTGTCTAACGGTGGCTTTGGCGGGTCTCAGTCTCCCTCAAGTACATGATTTTGAGAGAGCCTAAGCAGCTCCAGAAACCTCCTCAGATCCATGGAACAAAACAGCTACTGAATATGGGTTTTAAGGTGGCTTCTGATGTATTAAAATCAGTGAAAGGAATGAATGGTGAAGGTCATTTGAACTTTGATTTCAAGGAGGTGAGGAAGACCAGACATTTTTGTTGCCAGTTTTTAAAATGGTCATAATCTACCTTAGCATTCGGGGTTACGTTCCCAACTGTCTGGTTTGGAGGGAACCCTGGATTTGTATTGGGATCAAAGCACCTCAAGTTGACTGTGGGTGGCATCCAGAGAATAAGACTGGGTAAGAAGAAACCAAGAAAGCAAAGGAGAGAAAGAAATGGCTTAGTCCATGGTAGGATGGAATCAGAATAAAGTTCCATAGTTGATGTCACCTTGCTTCAAGGGTAAAAAGTCAGTGGACTGTTCCCACTGCAATGAATACTGTCAGGTTCCCAGGCAAAACATGTTATTTCATCCTTTTCCAGTTTGAATATGTAAAATATCAAGGACTCAGGTACAGTTTCATCAGTAAAAGTATGCTGAGTTCACATCCCCTGCCCCCAACTCCTGCACCACACATGCACATGCACAGCCTTTGCCACCATTTCACTTCTCACCAGGCTCTGCGTCTCCATGGGCAGTTTGACAGAGGTACAGCTGGTTGTACTTTTGTAATCCAAAGGATAGACCCGTAGGTGAGAGTCAAAACTCTCTGCTTACTGTGCTCTCCCTCTGAATTTCAGAAAGAACTTACAGGCACAGACAACATGCATTCTCCAAAGAAAGATGCTGAATGGTCCAACTTGGTCATGGAAGGCTATGTCCCTGTGCATCCCAACTCCTCCATTGATATGATTTAGGCAGGCTTGGCAACATTTTCTGAAATGTATACCGTTTATTTACAGAAATAAATACAGTTGCTCTTATACTCCATGGATTAAGTCAAGCCATCGAAGTCACAATGAATCCCCATCCAACTGCATTGTAAATTCATAAGCCTATGTTCAGTGTATTTTGAAATCATGTCTTTTAGATCAGAGTTTTGAAATATTAATGTAAAGCACCTGGGGAAAAACTCACTGGCACTTCAATGATAAGTAGATTCATGTGTTGCCTATGAAACAGGTTGGCTAATTTTATCATTCAACTCTACCAGAACCCAGATTACCAGTGAGATCCACTCCAGCATACCTGGCAAGTTGCTTAAGATTCTAATCATGGGTCTAGTTCACATCGTATGGCCTACGAGCTGGCTTTCAGCCCTTGATACATCCCTAAGTCTCTCTGAGAAAATGTAGGAATAGTCCATAAATTGTCATTCCCACCAGAAATCTCTAGCCTTGAATAAAGTGAAGCTTTATTTTCAGGCAGAGAGGTGAGAGGAGATGTAAAAAAAGGAGAGACTAGTTAGGTCCACAAAATATTTCCTAGAAACCACACAGTAAGGACCTCTCATCCTTCTGATAGACTCTGAAGAAAAAAGGTAGAAAGAGTGTCTTGTCATTCTTCTCCCTAGAGAGTACTTAACTGGTACATGAAGTTAGTGGAAGAGAAAATCGGGCTCCTTCATCTTAAAATCTTTGACCCTGCTGGCTCAGATTCTGCTACTTAAAAAGCAGTAGATACAAGTGTATCTGTGTGAAGAAAACGTGATAGTAAAGATCAAACCTTCAAAATAGATCAGTTACAAAGTGATTATATTATTACAAAAAATTCTACTTGAACTAAAGGATTCCTTTCAGTAACTCTCCTAGTATAATTGTTTATGTGCAGATTATGTATTACTTGGGTATAGAGAAACCAATATTTAGATATTTTAGATATCAGTTAGAAATCATCACCAACTGAGGATCATTCAGAAATTCAATCAAAACATGTCTGTTATTGTTTTGATTTCAATGGGAAAATGTGATTTAATTTATGCACAACGTTTCCAGAATGGTTTTATCACAAATGTAACCTGTATTGTGTATTGGCTGAAGGGTAGGAATGAAAAGGCTATTTAATATTTTAAATGGGCTTTGGGGATGAGGCAGACAGACTAGTCAATGGTAAGTTTTATAATTAAGGCCTCACAACTACGTACATCAGCAAAATGTCAGTGAGTCAATCCAAGGGCTTATCAGGTTAGTCCTCTCTAACTAAAAAAGTGACACATGGGCTGAATGCACCAATATAATTTGAAGCTTGTACTGATATTTTTAAGATTACACTCGGCTTTCTGTAATGATGGGGCTTTAAAACTTCTAGGTGTGTTAAAATGACCTTTCACTCATGTAATTTTACAAAATCTAGGGAGAAAGGGGTAGTTGGAGAAATGTATTCAGGCTATTCTGAATGCCCATGACCTAGAACCCCCCTTTCAAAAAAAATTTACCCCTTCTCTAAGGTGGCAGAGCAAACCTCCTGATAAGGATGTCCCCAAAGACTGAATTACCAGGGCTATCAGCCAAGAATAAGAAGTATCGACAGGCAGAAACCTTTTCGCAGTAAGATGCCAAGAATGCTGCCAAAATAGAGTTTGGAGTCAGACAAGCCTGAGTTCTGGTCCCACTTCTTAGACCAGCTGGCTGTGTGACCCATAGTGAGTTTCGTGTGTAACCTTTTTGAGCTTCAGTTTTGCCATCTGTGTAAAGCTGACATTTTATATACTTAAAATGATTAAATGTATATAAATATGTAAAACTGCCTAAGGCAATGCCAGGCACATAGGAAGCACTTGATAAATTATTTTTAATGTTATTACTAGATTAATCTCTCATGGAGTTAAAAGACCTGAAGAATGTAAGACCAGTCATTGGTGAGTAGGTTTTCATCACTCTGAAGACTGACTCTTCCAGTCTAGGCAGTCCCTAGACAGCAAAACCAAGAAGTAGGAATGGGACCTTCCTCAGGGCCCCTCCTTCATGGGAGCCCCCTACACTCCATCAAGGCTGTGTCCTTCTATAGCCCAAGAGTCACCATTTAATATCTCATCAAGGCCCATTATCTTCTTGGCAGTCCTCAACCCTGGATCTTCCCTCAGATCTCTCCCTATCTCATCATAATTTACCTGCTCTCTGTTAAAGTCTTTTCATTAATTTGCTTATGTGTGCCAATGAAGAGCCTATATATATTTTGACAGGGATCCCGGAGAAATAATATAGGATGGTTGTTCTCCGATGTGTTATTGGTAACAGTAACAAGAGCTGATAAACTGAGTGTTCACTCTGTGCCAGGGCCACACGTGTGCAGTAGGTGTTACCTCATACAAGCCTCACAACATCCTATGGGCTTCATTTCACAGATGAGGAAACTGAGATTTAGAGAGGTGAAGTCACTTGGCCAAGGACAAACAAATGCTAGGAGGAGGTAGTGCCAGAATTCACCCCCAGATCTGCCACCCCTCACCACTGGTGCTGTCAGGTCCTGGGACACACATAAGCAGTCCCTACCTCCCTAAGCTTGATCCTGCTCCTAGGGCCCAAATGAATTCCTGCTTTCATTCAAGTTACTTGGAGTCAGGTTAGCTGAGAAGAAACTTAAAAGAGGTATTGGGAAGTTCAGAGGGGGACACCCTGGCAGCTGGCCTCCAGCTGGCCCCTAGACTGGACACTGCTCCTAGCTGAAGGGCTGTGCTGGGGCCTCTGCATGCAAGGGAGGCTTCTCATTTACAGCACCTACCTAAGGAGCTGAATCCCTGAGTATTTAATAGCCTGAATGGGTGGATGGAGGGGGTGGTTGGAGGAAGAAATAATTTATGAATATTTTATTTTATTCATTATTTATTGTCTACTATTTAATCAGATTCTAAAGTCTAAATCCAAAAGAAAAATCTGTGAATTTTCTTGTATTTTGTTCATCTCAGAATTTTCCTGGTTCAGAAACTCTTCCAAAAATGGAGTAATGAATCTCCCAATAAAGTTGTACCTCAGGAAATATTCTTCTTTGTTTTGTCTTCAAACTGACTTGTGTCTATAGGGCGGCATTTTCTCAGTAGTGATCTAAATATTGCATCCTTGTTGAGAAATTCAGAGCACAACTTACTCTCATCAGGTAGTAATAATAACTAATAGTGATAATGATAATAGTAATTCAGTATATTACACTTATTGAGAGCCAATGACCATTTTATGCACTGAGCTAGGTGATATCATAGGATACACATGCTACATGCGGGAGTGGGAACACTCATCTTCCCTATTCACAGATAAGGATGCTTAACCTCTTAGGCACAGAGAAGTTAAGCAATTTGTTCAGAGTCATAAAGTTCGCAAATGGTAAAGCTGGGCTTAAACCCAGCAGTCTGGCTTCTAATTTTATTTCCTTGTACTATTAAAACAACCAGTCGTCCTCTGTCCATTTATCAGCTAAATCATTTTTATATTTTAGCAAAATAGACAAAAGCCAAAGTTTATTTGGTACTTTAAGCAGTCCCACCAAGCCCTGTTAACAGAGCATGACAGTGGTAGTCTTCGCTGGAGGGCTGCCCCATTAGGATGGTGATTTGAAATTAAAGATGAGTGATATGTGTCAACTGTCCTCATCCTTTATGCTTAGCTTTTCTCATCATTTTAATAAATGCATTATCTGGACAATATATTCCTCTAGGTAACACTGATACAACTTTTATTTCCCACAAAAATATTCTTAGTCTAAACTTTTTTTGGTTACTTTTCACTGGTCATGACAGAGAGGGGGAAAAAAATAACAGGTGATTTCCAAATTAAAATATATGGGGACTTCTCTGGTGGCACAGTGGTTAAGAATCTGCCTGCCAATGCAGCAGACATGGGTTTGAACCCTGATCCAGGAAGATCCCACATGCCACGGAGCAACTAAGCCCAGGCACCACAACTACTGAGCTTGAGCTCTAGAGCCCGTGAGCCACAACTACTGAGCCTGTGTGCCACAACTACTGAAGCCCATGCACCTAGAGCCCATGCTCCACAACAAGAGAAGCCACTGCAATGAGAAGCCCGTGCACCACAATGAAAGAGTAGCCCCTGCTTGCTGCAACTAGAGAAAGCCCACGTCCAGCAACGAAGACCCAATGCAGCCAAAAAAATTTTTTAATTAATTAATTAATTTTAAAATAAAATAAAATATATGGAAAAAATAAAATAAAATATATGGAGATATTTTCACCTAAAATTCAAGCTTGATTCACCAAATATCATCCAGTTTCTTTTTTTTTAGTACAAAGTTTAAAGAAATTTTTAATGTCTCTGCTACCTTCTTTCAGCCAAAACTTAAATTTATTGAAAATCTTAGTGTAGAAAGTTTCTATTCAAATTTCTGTTATTCTCTTTGTAAATCAAATCTCAAGTAAGGGAGTTCGATGGTGGCAGAACTTATGCTTTCAGAGGAGTAAGGGTTACAGTTTAAAATTTTCAGTCTTTCACCAAAAGAGCCTTGAAAGTGAGATCAATAAAATTGTTTCCTTACTTTTTAATAATAAGAACTGGAAACTTTCCCATTTCTTTGCATTTAATTTTCCATGTTTACCATATGGCTCATGTACCATGTACATGATCTCTTAGAACTTTAGTGGATTTCTGAAGCCAGGAAAAATAAACAAGGAAGCAACAACAACACTGTTACACTGAACATTTCCCAGTGTTCTGCCTGATTCTAATTACCTTAAACAGTTTACCCAGGATGCTTCAGTATAACCACCTGGAAAAATGAGGGTGGAACTTTAATTCTGGGAGGCAAACGTAATTACTAGATTTACAAAGTATTTTAAAATCCCCAGATAAAATTGAAGAGAGGACTGGAGAGGAATATCACTATTAGCAGTAGTGACGTTGTATGGGGTGGCAGGGGTTTCTGAGAATCAAAGGTCAGTGTCTCTTTCTGCACTGGCCCCTCAGCCCCATCTTGTGCAACCAGCCTCAACGGGAGGTGGAGAAAGAATCATTTATTCACCTTCTGGCTGCAAGAACAGCAGACTTCAACTGTGGCAATTCTAGCACTGAGGAGAAAACACACATAGGAAAAAAGAAGGCCATGTCTCACTTCCAAATTAAAAAAAGACATTTCTACATGTTTCCATAACCCACAGACTGCTGCCATTTGAGGCCAACCCCTCAAAGTTTTCCTCTTTGTCTAGTGTAGTTGCTGAATCTAGGCCACTGTCAGCAATCCTTTTCATTCACCGAGGCCCATCCCCACACCCCACAGATGCAGAGATTCTCCTGGGACATGTGTACTTTGGTATCAAACAATGCAACTCATGTTTGATTTTGGATAACCTTGCACTGCTGAATAAAATAACCCTTGAGAAAGAAGCAATAAAAGGGCTGTAAGAAAAATGACTCATGTTTCCAAGCTGTCTAAAGTGATCACTTATCCCAACAAATGGTAATTCTTTCAAGACACAGTGGGCATACACCATACTTATAAAAGTCTGGGAGAAAAGCCTTGCAATCATTTTTTTTTAATTTGTGTTAAAATGTATCAAAAGACTATTTCTGGTAGGGTGTACCAGACAGGGTATGCTTGAAAACAAAAACAAAAACCACATGGATGTGAAAGCCAAGGTGCACTGGCCCAAGGAGGCGGGATGGGGTGGGGGTGGGGGGGCGGGTGGTCCTTGCTGAACATCCAGGCTCATTGTTTATGTACTTGTTTTTGTGCCTCTAATTGTTTTCCCTTTTCTGCCCTCACTCATTAGAGTGCAAAGATGTGAACAAAGTGGCTTATTGCCCACTGGTGCTGAAGTTCAAATTCTGCAGTAGAGCATACTTCAGACAGATGTGTTGTAAGACCTGCCAAGGACACTGACCCATGGAAAGCCAGAGAGAGCGCCTTGTCATTTCATCGTGGAAATGCATCCATCACAGAGAGCCACCCAGAGGAAGAGGATTGATGTCCTTGCAAATGCATTACCCTGTGGAAAACGTAACCACTGGTCAGCCCTAGCTGACAGGATTTCAATATTATTTTAACTTCTGTGAAGTGGGATTTTTTGATCCAAAGTGCTGGACACGGTATTAGGAGGGAATGCCAGATTGGAGAGATCCAAACAACACAGGGAGACTTGTTTACTGTGGAACGTTTGTGTTCTTTCGAGTAAATCCAATAGCCTGTTTACCTCCTTGGACCATTAAGATAATTTTTATTATGGACTTAGCAATGACACTGAATCCATTTGTATTTAAAACTGTTTAAATTGTAGCTGTTTTGACTTGGTCAACTATGGAAGTAAAGAAGATTCAGAAATCTTAAGTCATAGCTTAAAAATATTTACTATACTTTATCACTACAACAGCACCACGATTTAAATTCTAAAACGGGCTTGGAACTGTAATTTAAGGAGCAATTATAAATCAAAAGTAATGAAAGTTTGTATTATTTTTCTTCATTCCACTTAATTTCCTTAGGAATAATCCCCCTGTTCTGAACACTGCTGTGAGCCATATATCAACTATATTAAACTGAACAACAATGAAGGACTTAGTTTAAAGCAGTGCATCAGTTACTGCAGCTGTGCAAGTCTATAAATTCACTGCTAAAAGACTGTGGCTAACTTGCCATTGTGCAAGTGAAGCTGAGATTTCCATTAAAACTTTAAGAGAAAAACATTTCAATTTCATGCAGAAGCCAGACCTGGGGTATGGTAGAGACTGAAGTACCAGGCCTTTTGCTGCCATCACACAGGATGCCTCAGTTCTTATTTGAGTCACCCCAACTCACTTGTGTTTACATCCTCTCCAGCCACAGAACGGCTTCTGCCCTATTGGATTGTTGCATATGCATGTTGAGCTTGCTGAGATGATACCATGCAGAAGATAGACTGGCTCAGTGACAACCAGGCAGACCCTTTTGCTGACAATTACGATGGGTTCCAGATGTCCCTTCTTTGATATGGCAGAAGGGCATTTATTTATATGAGAACAAGTGTGTATGTGTGCGAGCGCTTTTGAGTGTGTGGGTAGATGAGTGTGCTTGCACATAGATGTGCTATTTCTGTGAGTTTTAAAGTAGGCAAGGGATAATAACCAAAGAAGAAAAACTCATGAAGACTAGAGATCATAAAGCATCATTTTAATAGTCACTCAACCAAGTATTTTGTATTTTTTATGGATACTCTGAATGGCAATTAAATGTGAAACCCAATTTCTTGGGCAAGTCAAATTCTAGAATCAAGTCCACCTAAATTAAACTGACTAAGCTCACATTTTCCCAGTCCACATCACACTCATCAAGAGATTTGACAGTGAGATTTTTAAAAAGAGAAAAAAAACAGAGGGTACTTGCTTATATGAATATTTTGTACTTGAACACTTGCAGCAGGATCTTGATGAATGTGTTTTGTGTCCTACACATGAGTGCACCTTGCGACACCAACACCTCAAACTCAAACCAAACGGCTACTTTGTAAAGCTACTGCTTGCAGTTAAAGAGTACATTTGACTTAAATCCATCACTGTGCTCTGAAACAACATGTCAGGTGTATCACATACACCATAACCTAAAGTGGTTGATTAGGTTTTTTCAGAAAGGGAGACTCACAGACTTCAAAACCAAACTGTCAGGTTTGCTGTGGACAGTAAGCACGGGACGTTCGTTGCTCTGTGTGCTCAGTCGCCCTCATCTGAGTCTCCTCGCCTGCTTTCTCTCTCAGCACCACAGCTCATGCCCCTGAGTTTCCAGAGAGAGCGATTGACAGTAGACGAGTGGCCAGGACCCCAATCTCTGCTGCCTTGGAAAAGACAGCCCAAGTGCCACCTCAGCCATCAGTGAAGAGCAGGCAGCCACAAGCAGCACGGCCCCAGCACTGGCTTCCTTTGGCCCCTTGCAAAGAGCACTTAACTTGGTGCTAATGTGCCCTGGTGAAATAAAATAAGCGAACAAAAGATGGTTGGTTTCTCTGGCATTTTAGGCATAGGTTTGCTATCGGGACCTGCTTTTCTCCAACGTAAATATCAGCTTATGTTTTTATTTCAAACAGATTCCTTACATTACTGACTAAAGGCTACTTTTCCCCTCACCCGGGAACTAACATGGTGAGGGCCATACCCCTGAGTCCCGTGCAGCACCCCAACTGGTGCTAGAAGAGGAGGGCAGACGTGTCCCTCTGGGGTGTGCAACGGCACCAAGGCCAGGGGGCAGAGAACTCCCGGGGACAGCATCAGATTACCTTTCTAGAAGGAACCAAGCACAGGATGTGTAACAGGACTAAATTTTCAATTGGCCTTGAATTTAAACCTGAGTGAGGAAAAGTCATATTCCACAGCACATCACAGTACTGCTGCTCCTCTGTCATCAACCACGTGGCTACATGGTGCTCTATTCCTAAATGATGACAGCAGGATTGTTGGCAGATGCCGAGCCACCATGGCTGGCCCTCCAAAATATATATGGGCTACTTAGGGAACCCCAAGGAAACTGGTACCCCGTGGCTGAGAGCAGTATCCGCCACTGGCATAAGACCCACCAAAAAAGGCAAGGTAAGCGTACCCAACCGACTCCTTAAAGAGTCCATTTCATTAAGAATTTTATTATTTGAGTGAATGTCACATAGGTATCCTTAATAATACAGAATGAAATTACCTTTGTATTATTGCGATTAGTTGTTGCTTATATTTTATACTCAGTATTAATGTGGTACACTGTTACTTTTTTTTTTGCTTTTGTAAATTATATTCTAATTTATTGCCATGTTTCCTAACACGTGTCCTACATTCAATCTCCTGCTTGTAATGAAAATGAAAAAGTCATTGTAACACTTGATGGAGTGAAATTCCACACCAGGCACAGATTTTTTTTTAACATAGATAATTTAGTAAAAATAAAATTCAGCTTGTAAGAATGATTCAGATGGAAGTTGTCTATTCCCTGAAAAGCTGGTGTTAAACTCACAATAGGAGGACCCTCTATCCCTTGCAATACCACACTACATTATCCAAATTTTCCAGGTAGTGTACAGGATTGCGATAACTTGTTGCATTCTTTTCTTTGGCCGCGCCGACTGGCATGCGCAATCTTAGTTCCCCGACCAGGGATCAGACCCGAGCCCCTTGCAGTGGAAGCGCAGAGTCTCAACCACTGGACGGCCAAGGAAGTCCCACTTGTTGCATTCTTATTACCCTCCTCAGAGATTGCACCTACTTGTATTTCAGTAACATCTAAATGCAAGGCCTCAGTTATTTCTGGTGGGGCTATATTCCCAGATGCCACCAGCCAGCTATTCTAAGGCCAGAAAGGAAGTCCAGATTGGCCGCTGCCACATACCTTCAGTCACAGGGCCCACAACTCTTTTGCCCCCTGCTTCTTTTGCCTTCCATGTAAATTCTTTAGCATAGAAGAGGACGCAAGATATTTCACTGTGGAAAGGGTGCTGAACAAAGAATTCATGCCTGAAGGGTTTTTCTGCTCAGACTCAACTGGGAGCAAAGAACATGATGAGCATACTTTTCTGCCTCCAGACTTTTTCCCTTAGGCTGAGCCGCTTTGCTGAACTGGGGGATACTATCATATGCAAAGGCAACTCAGCAGTTAATCTGAAGGTGTCCCTCCTGCATGCTTAGCTATTTGAGTACTTTCATAATGACAACTTCATCAATTACATAAGAAGATGTACAATGTCCAAACATGGTTGTGTTTTGATCCACTTACCCCCATATCCGTCCCCCACAGATTCAGTTGTATATATTAGAAGAAATCAAGTGAGGTGATTAGAAAGTCCTGGGGGGTACTTCCCCAAGGTCATCTTAGGAGCCAAAAGTGGTGAAGTATTATGAATTCTTAGTTAACAGGAAGACCCTGGCACTGACTATTTTAACCTCCCACTGCATTTGCAAAGGGTAGTTCTGCCTAGGGGTGAGGGAGGGGGGGGGAATACGGAGAAACAAGGCTTACCTTAGCTTAGATTCCTCAGATTCAAGTCTATCTTTTCATCTACAGTTGTTTTCAAGCTTTTGGTTTAATGTTTCTCTCCCTGTGGGATATCTACGGGGCACTATCCTGCTTAGGGCTCTGACCCCAGGGACAGTCTGCCTTCCATTAAAAGATTTTGCCACTTCTCGAGGCCAGGTGACATTTTTTCAAGTAAATTAGGAAGAAAGTTGGCTATTGATCTCGGTTACAAAAATATGTGAATTTGTGTGGCAAGGGTAAGATTCATTACTTTTAAAAGAAGAGAGGAGAAATGTAATTCAGGCAGGAAAAAAAAAGTCATAGGCCAAGAGGACTGGAAAATTCTAAATAAGTGGTCACTGTCTGAATAAAAAGAGGGACAGATTAACTATTTTTGCAATTCTTTCTCATGCATATCATCAGAATGTGTGGAATAAACTAACATGTTTTTAAAAAGAGCAGCTCTTCACAATGGTTTTGTGCCTTAAACTTCAAAACCTCAGGCTGGAACTTAAAAGGAAAATGGTCTGTTCTCCCGTCTCTTTCTCAGAGGGTTATTTGTAGCATTGCTTGTCCCTCAATTCATCCACAGATGATATCTGAGGCCAGAAATGGAATAGTGGTTTGAGGGCTGGAGGAAACCAAGGTTATGACCATATTGTCTCTTGGTCAATGGCTTTCCTTAGCCCACTGAAAGCCTTGAGCTTCTTGGGTCTTGGTTTGGATACCTTCCCTTACAGAGAGGTTTCACATAAGAAGAGGCAAGTTATCACACCAGCTCCAGGCCCCCTAGCAGTCAGAGTGCTTCTTCAGGTCAATGGCTCAAGAGTTGGTGGCATCCACCAGCCCAAGGCGGATATCATTCTTGGAGGGCCTGGTCTGTGCCCCCAGCAAAGGCAGTTGTGGATACCAGGCTACCGTATGGGCCCACAGAACAGTAATTATGAGATGAGGCCCCTGAAATCCCAAGCAAAGGTGGCCAGAGGAAGTGCCAGTCTAGGGCCAGTCCAGGCCAGGTGTGGCCTCTGTGCCTGGAGAGTGGCATCAACCGCTGTCATTCATTCATAGCAGTATTTGCTGAGGCCCTACTGTGCCCAGGTTCTGTGCTAGGCACTTAGCATATGCTCTCTCATGGAATATTCTCTCAACAAAGCTATTGAGGACAATACTGTCAATCCCCATTTACAGATGCCAATACTGAGGCTCAGAGAGGTTGAGCTGCTAATAGTCACAGATCAATGAGGAAGAGTCACCTCTTTGACGCACAGAAGGGAGCTGCCTGGTCTGCCTCTAGGACAAGGAAGCTGGGGAGGATGCTCCTCTACCAGAGAGAAAGTGACTCACCAGGCCAGAGGAAATGGGGTCCTCCTTCCTGGGAAGCAGCGGGCCTGAGGCCTTAAGAGGGGCCTCAGGGGACAGGGAAGGGTGAACTTTGGGCTCCTGTCTGGTAGGTGGTGGTTGGTGTTCACTATGAAAATTCCTATGTCTGGTGACAAAATTACAGCTGGAGACCAAAAGTGGTTTCTTTTTTTTTAAACAGTATATATTTTTAAAAATGTATTTATTTTATTTATTTATTTTTGTCTGCGTTGGGTCCTCACCTCTGTGCACGGGCCCTCTCCAGCTGTGGAGAGCTGGGGCTACTCTCTTCCTTGCGGAGCACGGGCTCCAGGCGTGCGGGCCCCAGCAGCTGCGGCAGGCGGGCTCAGTAGCTGTGGCACACAGGCCCAGCCGCTTTGCAGCCTGCGGGATCCTCCCGGACCTGGGCCTGAACCCGCGTCCCCCGCATTGGCAGGCAGACTCCCAACCACTGCGCCACCAGGGAAGCCCCCAAAAGTGGTTTCTGAGCATGTGGTTAGAGTTTGTGGGAAGAGGAGGAGAAGGAAGGTCAAAGACATTGGAGGATGAACGGTGTCTGCAATGGCAGCAGCCAAACAACATGAAGGCTCTCACCTCCCCTGAAATGTCCTGTTTTGAATCACAGAGCCTGTCCCTGCCTGACAGCCCCCCACACCACTTCCAGACATGCCAGATGGCCTTGCTGACCTGCCTCCACGCAACTGGAGCAGAATGATTCCCGTGTTGGCTTTGGGGTAAGTTTTGAAGAAGAAAGGTGGGTTTCTCTCTGTTTCAGTCAGAGCAGGACCATCGGGGCTTGATAGCTCAGGCCATGGCATAGCTGCCAGCAAGCACATTCTTTGACCTTCTGTGGTGGGTCCACAGAGTGGAACCAGGTGTTCTTTCAGCCCATGCCAGAATGTATCGGCCGCCCAACTGGCCACCTGCCTCCATCCCACCGACAGGGCTTTGGCTGGCCCTCTACCAAACAGCTGTGCTGAGGGCCGCAGATGGCCGCCCACGCTTGTGCCCAGGCCAGCAGCTGCATTGGCCTGACAGCCTGGCAAGGTGGACCTCGTGTGCCTCTGACCTCCGTCCTAAGTCCTCCCCAAGCCAGGTCACTCAAGGGGCTGGGGAGAAGGAAAACCAAAGCTCACATACACTAAGGAATTGCTTTTGTGGTCCAAAGGCAAGCAAAAAGCACACTGTTCTCTTCCCCTTCCTTCAATATCATCAATTTTGGTATTTTATTTTTAATCATTCAAGTTAATCTGATATAAATGAATCAACATTTAGTTCCTGTTTGTCGAGTGTATTATTGTTAGAATTAAAAAATCTCCTGATTTTTTATTTTCTATGTATCTATACAAAGGCAAAGGAGGATGACGTCCCAAGTTCAAAAAGACAGCATGTACTTATTATCTAGTTAATAATAAGCATTGCTTAATATTTTGAAAAAACACCCACAGAAGTAGCTAAAATGTGAGTTTGATTTAAAATGGGTAGGAAAAAAAAAGTTGTCACAGCTGAACTAATTACAATAAAAAATAATTTGATTCAGAGTTTTAAACTTTAGAACAGAAAAAAAGTAAAATTGAGAAATATGTTTTATTTTGAGGTTTAAAAAAGGAAGTATATGTTGAAATTATGAAACAAGGTAATAACCTGGAGGCACATTTATCTTTTTTTTTTTTTTTCCACATTTATCTTTGAAGATTTTCTGATTGTAGGCTGGGCCAGGAAGACATTATTATCTGCTGTGCTCAGGAGCCAAGTCCTCACCAATGTGGGAAGCTCCTGCTGGAGGGAAGGAGGAGGGGAACAACTGTTTTATTTCTTCCCACATTTAATCTCAGCGGCAGAAACTGCATGTACCAGCTATCTCCTAAGTCTGGCTTTTAAAATCGATACATTAGAACTTAACTCTCCAAATGAGTGCTATTCCCTTCCATGTAATCACTGGAGATCACTCTGTACTCTTCTAAGAGCAAAATCACCACTCAAAACTGTCTTAAAATTGCTTGTTTAGACTATCTTCCAGGATAAGATAGATTTTCACAAAAGTCCAAAACCAAATCTGGTGAGTAATTTGCATATAATCATTTTGGCTACAAAATCTTCCGTGTTTTATAAATTGACCCCAGGTGATACCACAAAAGCAATTCCAAACATGCTTTGAGTAAGTGACTTTTTTAAAGGATTTCACTCATTTGGGTACAAAAGCGCCGGTGTTTTGTCTAAAAATTATTGGCACTGCTGTATAATCCAATTTAAGACTGATAGAATACAAACTTTCACTAAATGTTGTACTATTTCCAATTCTAAAATTAGCTGGAACCTGGACCACCTAAACTGGCGTGTTATCTGTTAGGGAGAAGAAAGGTCTCTGACCTCTCAGAATTGAGTCAACCCTTAAATATAACAGACAAAACCACTGTCTCAGACCCTGGAGGTTAGCAAACAGCTGTCCTTCCAGGATTCTCCTTCCAGAGGGCTAATTAACCAAGGTCCGCCAGCAACACGAGCGAAGCTGCCGCCAACTGTGCAAGACCTGGTGCTCTGCTTCCTCACCACTGGGATGTGCCTTGATTTACACAGCTGTAAGTGTGTTCCATTCCTGTAGCTTGAGTCCTTTCCCATTTGCTTAAATGATAATTCCGAGATGAGCCTGTCCCCTGATCCTGAATTGGCCGGGTGTGGGGCTGACAAGCCAGCACTGAGTGTCTTCTCCCTTAGTCTGCCTTTTTCCTAGAGTTTTCAAGGAAGTTGTTAATGATGTGTAAATAGATACTCAAATCTATGGGGCCGACTGCTGCTGTGAGGAACTCCCAGAGTGGCCTTCTGAAGAGGAGAGTTACTCCCTTATTCATTCAACTTTGAAGGGTGAATTTTCACCATGGGTTTTTATACAGCAGATACCCGTGTAAATATCAAGACACAAACCAAACTTTTGTTCCCAACATTTTTGCTGAAACATGCCTTAAAATCCACAACTTTTATACTTTTTTTCCCCCTGAAAGAACCAAATCATTTTAAATTCACACCTTTTCTTTCTAAACAGCTTCAAAAAGGCTTCTTGGGTGGCCAGGAATCCTTGTTCCTCAAAATTAGCAATGACAGCTATGCTCAGGGACACCGTTGGAGTCCATTGTCACTCCAAATCAAGAAGAAAACTTCACTTTAAACATGTTTACAACTCCCCCCCTCCAGTAGTCTAACCAGATGTATCTTTTTCATCAACTTCATAATAATTCAACTGCTGATAATTGCCTAGGAGAAAAGCTCTGATAAGACAGATGGGGTCCCTTCAGGAAGTCCTAATGAAGAAAATAATGAGTGACTGTGTCCTTATTTAATGCAATATCCTTTATAAGAGTAAGGGGTGCTGAGAAATTCATAGTGTTTCCTTCACTGCTGAAGATATTTAATTCAATTTCTTTTTTGCTTTAGTCAAGAAAGTATCAACTTTGCTTATTTTGTTTTTATTTACTTTGAAAATTTTCAAGCATATGCAAAGAGCAGAGAGACTTGTTTAACTACTCCAGCCTTCCTCACCCAGGTTACAGCAGTTATCAGCATGTGACCAGCCTTCTATCCATCTCTACTCCTCTACTGTGGATTATTTAAGCAAAATTATGTCATCATTAAATATTTTGGAGTGTGTCCCTAAAAGATAAAGACTCTTAAAAAAGACTACACTACTATTTTAAAAATTTATATTTTCATTGTAAAATTGCATTTGCTCTTTTTAAAACTACTGTCCCCAAACTTGAAGACAGTAATAAAAATTGTATATACCACCTAATGAGCACCTATTGTATATACTCTATTCCAGGCAGTATAGTAGGTGCGTTCTGTCCGTTATCTTATCATCATTATTACTGATTTTTGTCGAAGAGGAAACCGAGGCTGAGAGAGGTTAAGAGACTCATCTGCTGGCAAGTCGAGCCCAGCAGGACTGTGGAAAACCAGGATTTACGAGAAAACAACTCTGCCACCACCAGTGCCTATCCTGTTTCTCTGTTGCAAATCACATTTAGGAAGAGGAACATCCAGCATCCCTCTCTGCTTGTTGGTCCCAGAAGAGTGGTCCCAAAACAAGCAACTCCTGGAGAAAACTATCCTCCTTCTCTGGCCCTTCTGGACCGTGGCTGCTTCCAGCCTTAGTTGCACAAGACAGTGTTGCCTTCCTGTAACTGCCTTGTTGCTGCAAATGATTTCAGCCATATTTTTCTTTACAATCAGCGAGTCAAAATCTACACTAGTTAACGAAACTTCTCTCCAACTCCACTGCAAAATTTCTAACTGTAACCATATGTAATTAATAATTAATTGTAACAAACTCAACTGTGGAATAAAATGTGAAATTAAAAGTTATCTGTAGGGAAGTGTCATGATGTCTGCAAATATATAGCTTTCAAAGAATTGAGTTTTTTAATGGGGGGAGGGACAGAGAGAGAACAATAAAACAAATATGGCAAATGTTAATAATTGGTAAATATAGGTGATGGGTAAATAGGAAGAAGAGAATTCATCTCTGTAGAATGTGTGTGCATGTGCATGTGTGTATGTGTATGTTCACACGCACGTGTGTGTACGTGTATGTGTGTGTTCACATGCATGTGTGTGTGTGTGTGTGTGGAGAGAGTGTGAGAGGGGATGAGCAATGGTTTATTGATATCTTGGTCAAAAAAGAAAGCTTAGTGAACTAGTCTTTCCTTTCCTTTTTCATCTTTCTAAGCAGGAAACCAAGTGAAGGGCAGGACTTGGAGTCACAAGTCTTTCATATAAGGAGTAGCCAGAAAGGAAAGCAACTGGGCTAAAACCCAATTCCTAGTCCTGGTCCAAAAATGAGTTTTTCTCAAGTTGGAGCAGTGGTTCCCAGACTTTCAGACTTCATGGACCAGTAAAATTTCAAACTACTTTGAAGACGGATGTAGAGTGGCTAACGTTTTGCTTTGCCAAGCAAAGACATTTTAAAACATCTATCATTTACTATTGTCATAAAAGTACCTTTCTAAGAGAAAGTACATTTTAACCCCAAAGACATGAATATATTTCTCTTTAGCAGAAGTTACTACCTTGTTCTTATTTTTCCATTTAACATCTTTTTCAAATAAGAAGGCTTTTAGCTGCAGGTATACAAAACTAAACAACAAGTGACTTAAACACTAAAGGCAGAGTAGTTCCAGTTCCAGATGGTAGTCCACTGTTCCACAGGGTCCTAAAGGACCCAGGCCTCCCCCCACCTCTCCCCTCTGCCTGTCTCCATGTGCCCAGGGCTTCCCTTATCCACAAGACGGCCGTGGCAGTTCCAGGGGCGCATGCAGAAGAGACAGCTGCTAGCAGAGAGCAGAGGCTATTTCTGCTGGCGTGTCACCATCATGGAGAAAGAGTCTCCCAGAAGCTG